>NW_006399803.1:14645486-14647646 GCF_000299155.1 Elephantulus edwardii
CAGTTCAAATCCACCAATTGCTCCATGGGAGAAAGACAGACAGTCTTCTCCTGTGTGATTTGCTACCTATGAAAATCTGCTGGAGGGGCAGCTATGGGTTGTTCCCAACTCAATGATACATAGCATCTCAATGGTACATAAGAACAATACAACACAGGACACATGATATATACATACACATATATCTGTGTGGGGGGGGTGGTGTTGTGTCATTAAGTGCCATTGGGTCTTAGGTGACTCACAGCGACCTTATGAACGGAAGACCTGAACACTTGTATAACTTTCATCATATGTATATTAAATTACATGATAATAAAACAAAGAAAAAAGTTTTAATAAGGGTTCAAGCAAGAAAGAGAGTTCTTGTACTAAATAAGATTTGGGAGGATCTTGGTAGGATATGCCAGTAAAGCTATAGACTTGCTATTCTTGGAATGTTTATGATTGAAAAACATAATCTCCTCTATAAAGAACTTTCTAGAATTTATTTTAACCTAATCCAGTGAGGTTTTTGCATATTTGGGAGACAATTTTTGGATTTTACAAAGCCTTTATTTTGCCCCTAATGTTTTTCAATGTGAAATAATTTATAACTGTGCCCCATGGTATATTGCTTGAATTTATTTCTGCTGAAAAGCTGATTCTGTGAGTCACCATCTGTGTGTGCATCTGTCTTTGATCAGGTCTTGGAACATGCTCTGAATTACACAAGAACAGATTCTTAATCTGGACCAGTCTCTCTTCTTCCCTGCTTTGAATGAAAAACGCATTGAAAAGCAAAGGGCTGTGGAGGTGCAGAAAAGGGCTAAAATTCCTTTAGCAGGAAATATTTGAAGGGACCTGATATACTTATTATACTTACTGTTATGGCACTTTTGCATAACTAACATTAAAAGCCATCATGTATTTTTTAGGGTTTGGTGGGGTTTTTTCCCAATTAAGGCAAGATGTGAAATACTGAACATGGGAAAACACACACACATACACACATTATCCCCTTGGGGCTGTAAAGTTGTGACTTCAAAACTAAGTTTGATCACCTTTTATAAATGGGTTGATGGGATTCCCCCCCCCCTTTTTTATGTCAAGGATAAATATGAAACTTTAAAAGTCAAGGAAAATGATACACTCTATATTGCAGACAAGATGAAACATGCAAAGTATTTCCTTTATCTATACATCTCTTCCTAAGGAATGACAAACCTTCCTCTCCTTCCCAAAGCCTAGTAATGGTGAGGTTACACAATACAGGATTTGGCAATAACTCACTCACCAGTGGAATAAACGTGGAGAAAACTGAATGTGATGGATTGCCTTTGAATTTGAATTAATCTTCAACTGGTGACAAACACAAGTAAAATAAATAGTCATGAGAACATAGAAACACAGATGTTCAGAGCTGAGGAAGCAACTATCAGGTTTGAAAAGAATGTTTCATACATCTTGCTTCCAAAGATACAGTACCAATGACTCATGAAGTGTGAATTTCAAATTTGGCCCTGACGGGTGTCAGTAAATAACAGTTGTATGAGAGTGAAATCTACTCTCTAACTTCCTCTCAGACTTGTGGTTGTGTATTTCCTAGAGTGCTCCAATAACAGGTTTATGTAACTTGTCCCCTGTCTTGGCCCAGAAGCATGTGCTATAGTCTAGTCGTGAGTATAGCACAGAAGAATGTATTCTATTTAAAGAGGAGTTTTGGTGTCTATTTAGGTGGGAGACGGAAAACTTGAAAGATTTTAGAAATATAGCCCCTAACATATCCAACTAGTATCCAAATTTATAAAAAAGAGGTAAAACTTCATCAGCTGAGAAATTTTATTATCTATTTAACAAAAAATTACAACATTTTGTAGCAAAATACTCTCTCATATCCCTAACTCCTATCTAAGTTAATAAAAAAGAAGACAAAGTTATCAGTCATTGCTAGCTCATATTTGGCAGCCTTTTGGCTCTGGTGCTGAATTTTGATTATTTCCATTCCAGTGTTTCGGTAACTTTACAATATCCCCATGTCTGTCTGTTGTCTCTCTTACTCCCTTATAAAGTGAGATCCTTCTCCTTGGTTTTCTCTTGAAGTCATATTGTCTTTACATTTATATTTATATTTATATTATTTATATTTATATTTATATTTATATTTATATTTATATTTATAAT
>NW_006399803.1:14647746-14652317 GCF_000299155.1 Elephantulus edwardii
TTTATATGGTATATCCATGGTATATGTATATGTATATATTTACATTTACATTTATTTCAATTCAGTCTTCCTTTTGGACACCTTGGCCAAGAACCATAATGTGCCTGAATCTCAACTTGATATAAAATATTTTACTGAGATATTTATAACTTTTCTATTTACAATTTTTCTGTTGAGTGTTGATAACAACTGCTGATGTCTCTTCTTTTTACTGCAATTTTACAATTTGGTTTCTTTAGAATGTGGTAGAAAATTACAGATGCAATAATGGATCCGAATTGCTGCTTTCAAACCCATCTCATCATGCATAGGAAAAGCCTAAAGGAGAGGAAGCTGACTGTAAGAAAATTGGTTGAAATTTAGAAAGTTCCAAGTTTTTTTAATACCTTAGAAGCCTTTGAAAATTGTTGCTTCTCCATAATATCAGAGAACTGCAAAGGCAAAAAGGACTCTTTTTATATGCTTTTTATCTAATTTTGGTGAATCTAAATTTTTTTCCCTAAGCCATCTAATTCTTTAGATAAAATAAGGTGTATTGTAAGCAAAAAAATTTACAATCTCCAAGGAAAAAAGTGTTCCCTCCAACACTGTACAAAATATATTTAATAGCTGATTCACTAGAAGTTGAGCTTTATTGATTTTCCCCCCCTTCACTTTATTGCAGGCAGGTTAACTGCAGATGTCAAACTGTTTAATTTTTAGTAGATTCTATATTGAATCATTGAATATCCACAGAGTAAGCTATTTTTCTAGCATTGACCTCATCAAGACCTCTATTTATAATAGTCTAATGTTATCAAGCTATATAGCTTCATGAAGCATTCTTTGAAAATAACTTAGACCTTGTATTTTCTCCAGAGCCTATAATTCCCTAAAAATAAAATGCAATCACCAGGTTATTGGTTCTTTACCTATAATTCATTGTGGCTCTGAAGATGGTCATATCTTGATCTCATATGTTATTTTTATCATTTAGAATGCAGTCATAGATACTGGGATATTTTATTCGATTCTTTATTTTCTTATATTCCACTCAAAACAAATTATTATTTTACTATCATCAAAATTAGTAGTACGTTTTCCACTAATTGTGAGTGATTGTTTTCTTTATTAAATTTTCTTCTTTCTTTTAATTTTTTTTCTCATTGCAAATGTAAATAATTCATAGAAAGCTTTCTAGTCAAAATATTCCACCAAAGAAGTATGCTTAAAATATCCTGCCCCTGGTCATAGGTTTTCAAATTATATTTTACAGAGTCTTGGATTTGGAACAGTTAAGTAGGTACTATTCTGCATTTATGTAAGAATTATTTTGTATTTTAGGATTGTTGCTGCTGTTGTTGTTGTTGTGTACTGTCGAGTCAGAACCGAACCATAGCTGACTCTCTGGCAGGTTTTCAGAGGCAGTTAATCACAAAGGAGAAGAGTGACCATCTTTCTCCTGCAAAATAGTTGGTGGATTCAGACTGTGTGCTTTCAAGATTGAAGAGCAGATTTTTGCCACTAGGCTACCAAAGTTCCCTATTTTAAGATTAAGTGAGATTGTTTCTGTATGCGATTCCTTTTATGAAGTGTTTTAAGTTTCTTTTCCAAGGTATACTTTTTGCTTCTTTCATGGATATGGGTCCTCTTCACCTTTGTGCTTTTGCTCACCCTGATCACAGAAGATCATTCCACCCTGTGACACTTCAGAGCATTTCATTTCTACAGTTTTATATCATACACACACACACACACATATAGACATACTCTGTTTATCTGTTTAGATAAGAACTATGTTGCTGTTATTAGTAAATCACTGAGTCAGGTCCAGCTTGTGGAGATTATATGTATGCAGAGTAAAACTATGCTGTGTAGAGTTTTCAAGGCTGTGGCCTTTGAAAGCAGATCAACAAGTCTGTCTCCTGAAGCTCCTTCGAGCGAGGTTGAAAAACCAGCCTTCTCCATAGTCGTGGAGTCCTTCACCATTTGCAGCACTAAGAATGCCCTGATAATACTCACAGGACTTGTTTATATTTACTTTATAGCAGTTCCAGAGTAGGGTCTAACTTTTTGAGGGTCTTGTCTCTCTAACTAGACCTTGAATGCCTCAAAAATAGAAACCATATGGCAGGAAGCTGTCCTTCCACTGAGTTTTCGGAGGCTGTAAATCAGGAGATTGCTCATCTTCCTCCTACAGAGCAGCTGAGGATTTAAACTACATGCCTCTAGTTTGGCAGTGCACCTCCTTACCACTAGACCACCAGGCCTTGCTCGCTCTCTATGCGTATATGTATTTAAATATGTGTGTGTGTGTGCGCGCGCACGCACGCTATATATCACTCATTTTTTTTGCTGCTGGGTCAGAACTGATTCACAGCTTACCCGTTAATGGGTTTCAGAGGCTGTCAATCACATGAGTGGAGATGACCCATCTTTCTCCCACAGAGCTGTTTGTGGATTTAAACTGCCAGAGAGCCATAGCCTTTGGCTTAGCCTCCCAGCGCCCTAACGACTGTGCCACCAGAGCATGCTTCTCTTTGTTGTTGTGGTTGTTGTTGTTGGGTGCCATTAAGTCAACGTAATTCATTTGACCCAATGAGTAACAGTTCTGAACCCTGTTCTATCCTGCACCGTCCTCTGTCACTGTGACAGTCCTTCTCATTGAGCGTCTTCCTCTCTTTTGCTGACCCTCCACCTTTAGGATTCCTAAAAACAAGTGGGAGTTCCTTTCGCCTAGGATCTCACGGGGTACACAGGCACATAGGACCTCATGTGACTAACCTGTGCCCCAGATTTCCCATGGTAGGATTAGAGACTAGGATCTCCTTTCTCTGTATGTATTAAAATTGTTTTGTAGATAGTTTATGTAATAGAAATGAAAATAATTTGTTTGCTTAGTGAATAAACAATTGTTCAAATTTCAATCTGTTGTTAAGTGCAGGCAAGTATGGCTCATAGCAACCTTATGAAGAACAGATCTGAACATCATCCTATCCTGTGCCATCATTCAGCATGTTCTTTGATGTTTCAAAAAGTAAACTTCTGTACTATAGGCATATTTAAATGATAATTTAACCTTTTTTAAAAGCTGAGGTTAGTTGTAGAACTTGTGCATCTTTGATGTCCCATTAACCAATTTGCATTGTTTAGCTTCTATCAATTTTATTTTCTTCAGTCTTATAGAAATGGCAGTGAATCTAGCTACTATCAGCTTTCCCAGAGGGGGAAAGATCTCCTTTTACAGCTGGGAATAATTTAGTCTTTGGCACCGAGCTCCTTAGCTTTCTATCTTGGGAGAAAAGCTTTTAGATCCAAAAGTTCATTGCAAAAATGTTTCAAGCTTCTGTTTACATGATGGGGGGGGGGGAAGAAATGACATTATTTTATTGTAAAACTGGAATGGAAATATCTTCAAAGTAACTTAGAAATTATAAATCTTCTTGAAGTATTTTATTTCCTTCAAATGAATATGCAAGTCTGATGTTTATGATTTTCCATCCTTTTCCTCTTAATGAAATTTACTTCCTTTGTTGCTATTCATTTACCTGCACACTAAAATAATATTTTCTCAGTAAATATTATGTATTGATTTCTTAAAGGATTTGTGAATCCTCATACCGTAACTTAAAAGGAGATAGTTTAATTTGCACTAGCTGAGTGATAATGCTCTGTATTTGTTAATGATGCTGCAAAAGGAGCTCTGGTGGCATAGTTCACAGGGATTTGTGCTGCTAACCAAAGGCGGCACCTCTCTGGCTGTGCCAGTCCACGAGGTGCTTCATGGGAGAAAGATGCACAGTCTCTTCCCATGTAATTCATAGCTTCTGAAAACCCACTGGAAGATCTGAGAAACAGAGGGACACTATCAAAATATCAAAAATTTCTTAAAAAAAACTAAGAGGGGAATTCAGTAGAGAAAATGATAATAAAAGATTACTAAAACAACTAGCAAAAATTTTCATTGGAATATCACATTTAAAAAAAAAATATGCCCATTAGAGTAATTAACCCTAGCCATACTGTCTTTTAACACGCCCTGGTGGCCAATGTTCTTAGCTCCTAAGCAAAAGTTTGGTGATTTGGACCCACAGCAGTTCTGTGGGATAAGAGATAAAGCAGTCTGTGTCCATATAGATTATAGCCTTAGAAACTTTAGGCAGTTCCACTCTGTTATATAGGGTAGTTTTGCATTGGAATTAACTCACAGCAATGGGTTTTGGTGTTTGGTGGGGGTTTTTTGGTTTGTTTGTTTGTTTGTTTTTTAAAAAACCCATAAAACAAAAACACAACAGTTTCCAATATACTATATTATATGTATCTTATACCCTTGTTAAAAAAATCTCTTTAAAAACATGTTGCACTGTTGATGAATTTGTGCTCAGTATTGTATCATGGAAGGGGAATAGAAGCCTGCAACTAGATTAGGGGGGAAATGTTGTAAATATTCAACAACTCTTTTGAGGACTAAGCAGTTTGAACTATGGACTTTTTTTACCCAGTGCTGCTGAATAGATACTGACTCATTAAAACCCTGCATGCTACAGAGTAAACCAGGATCCACCGCAGGATTTGCTTGGCTGCAGTCTTCC
>NW_006399803.1:14652417-14694518 GCF_000299155.1 Elephantulus edwardii
CAATGTTTATGGAAGCATCAGCCTTTCTTTTTCTTACCACTGGATAGTTTCGAACCCAAGTGTAGATTAGCAATTGGGTGCCAACTGTTTAGAGCACCCGGGGGTCAGGATCTTCTAGATAGGATGGATAGATCATAATTAAATTGTATTCCCATCTCATGTGTGTTGTACTATTTGATAGTAGGTGTTCTTTGGAGTCATTTTTTGTTTAAAAGGAATGTGTCATGAGCAAGGGTGATTCATATTTTTTTCAAATAAATTTGAATGTCAACAATTTTAGCAAATATGTTGTCATTGAGCTTTTTCATAACAAAACAGAAATAGCGAACATGGCCAACTCTCTCTAAAGATTCAGTAACACCATGATTTTCCCTTCATGTCCCCCACTCCTTCTGTGACACATCTTCAATACTTATTTCTTGCAGGATCCTGTTCAAAAAGCTGTGGAGCCTTTCTCAAAAACTAGAATGCATTTCTGCTTACACATCAAAATCTAAATGCCAAGACTCACATTTCAGGACAATAATGATCTGACCCCTCATCTTTTCTTCCCAGTCTCTTCATTTTTTTTTCTTCCTTTCCATTTATTTGACAGACCTTTGAAGTACCTATGATAGACCAGAAACTTAGGTAAAGCAGAATAAACAAGGCAATCACATCTTCAAGTGTCAGTTTTAAAATAAAATTCACTAGAGTGAAAAGGTTACCATATTTGTTCTTGTCCCTTTATGTCTTGCCACAGGTATCTTTTGAATCTCCAAACACACCTCACACTTGTGTACTTTTACAGCCTAATTACTTCTGAGTTAGAAAAAGCAGCACAGACAGAAATAAGCAAGCACAAATGAGGAAAGATAGATGCCACGCGAAGAACACCCCGAAATCAAGAAGCAATGTGCTTCAGAAGCTCGAGGAAATATGCATCCTGCCCCAGATCTGACAGAGACTTCTCCTAGAACTGGAGCCCTGAAATCAGACTGCTAGCTTCCTGAAGTTGGAGGAAATAAACTTTTGTCCTTTAAAGCCACCCATGCGTGATACTGCTGTTACAGCAGCACTAGGAAACCAGGACATTCCTTTTCTTATCTTCTATCATAATGACAGTCCCATATGTCATTTGTTTTATTGTTGCTGGTTGGTTTTTTTTTTAATTTTACTATTATTCCTCGTTTAAGTTTCAATTACATAAAACGGAATGATAGAATGTTTACTTTTGTCATGAGAATCATGTATACTTAGATTCTTGTAAATGACTACTGCTTTATTATATGTCATGCTCTGATTACTAATCTCCCGAAGTCATTTAATAGAACTTAGGTCCGTAGTATGTTATGCGGTGAACCAAAAACTTCTTTTCTCTGATAGTTCGACTCCACCAGCAGCAATGAAGGACAGTTTCCTAGACAGTTTCCTCATATTAAGATTTAGAGTCTGAGAAACCCAATAATAGGTATCTAAGAAGTTTTGATTTGGAGCCCTTTACCTTCTGGCTCAGTTATATGAGAGCTCCCTACCATATGAGCAATGCTACTGTCTTCATTTGAAAGGTGGGGTGAACACTCACTTCCTTTCAAAACAAATATTCCCAGTTTATCTTTTTATTCTTCACTTAGCCATGGGGAAGGGGACAGGGAGGGATGGGAAAGCCTAGCAATACTCAGGCTATTAAAACAAGTTGACACTATGTTTTTCTGAGTTATGTTTTAGAGAGCTGTTGAAACTACAGATATTTATATTAGACCCTGGAGGGTGCCATGAAAAAGCAACAGGTGCTACCTTTTGGAAACTAGGGAATTTTAATATCATTTTTAGATCTGTGGTTCCTTAGATTGGGCTGTAGGGTATTTTTCACATTTGGATCATCATTTATCGAAGAATTTTTCTGGGCTGGTCTACTGAGAGGCCGCTCGTAATTTCTGGAACTCAAGTAAGTCCTGATCAGAAAGTTCCTGTACTGAATTCCTATATTGAATTAAGATTATCCAACTTTCAGGTAACTAATAGCAACAACAAGGACAGTGTTTTTAGACTTTTTGGTGTACACTAAAACTTTAAGAGAAAAACCCCAGCACCTGGTCTATCACATACCTTATTTTAACTCCACTGGTGGTAAAGAGTAATCTGATTTAAATTTTCCATGAATTGACCAAAGGTTAGGAGAGGTGTTTACTGAGGCTGTTTCCTCTAACTGTGTTAGGCCTGATCTTAAATTTGGGAAGGAGAGGGTCTGGTTTGTGCTGTGTAATCTTCCTGATGGTACTTGAGAAAATATAAAGTATGCCAATAGGGACAATCTGGAAGTTACTTAGAATTATATGGTGGTACAGACTGGTTCTCTAAATCATCAAGGCAGTGGCAGACTGAGTAAGTAACCAAGATAAAAACAGAGAAATGTTTGCCTTTTGTGTTACAGAAGTATGTGCATGCTGTGGTTTCCATAAAACCTTTCGTCTCGGAGAACGTCCAAGTGTTCATATGTTATATATGGTCAGGTTCTCCATTAAAATATGAGCTAGCTTTTGGATGACTGCAAGAACAGCTGCAAAAATATCTAGATTATCTATTCTTATAATAAAAAACTTCCAAAGTACTCACTGAAAAAAAAAATCAGAACTTTTTACAATTTTGTTGTTGAGTTCAGACTCATAGCCATCTTACGTACAACAGAACGAAGCACTCTACTGTTTTCACGGTCATTGCTGATTGAGCCTAGAGTGGCGGCCAGTGTGTCAATACATCCAGTTACAGGTCTTCCTTCTCTCTAGCCCTCTACTTTCCCTGTTTTCATTCTCCCAGGACTGGGTACTCCTAATAACATGACTATGACATATTAATAAATGATATTGGTTTTAAGTTCCACCTTCAGTTAGATCATCTTTCTTGGGAACAGGAACAAATATGGACCTCTTCCAATCCTTTGGCCAGACAGCTGTCCTCTAAATTTCCTGGCAGACTGGGGGGGCGGGGGGGCACCTCCAGGGCTGCATCTGTTAATTGGAACAAGTTAATTGGTATCGCATTGATTCCTGGGGCCTTATTTTTTGCCAGTGCCTTCAGTGAAGCATCCACTTCCTCCATTACCATTGGCTCCAGTTCATATTGTAATTCTGAAAGTTTTTCAGTGCCTATCAGTTCTTTCTGTAACAGTGATTCTGTTTATTCTCTCCATCTTCTTTTGATGCTTTCTGGGTCATTCAATATATTGCTCTTAACATCTTTCAATAAGGAATGCAGCCTTTGGTATGGATTGTATCTCAGAGTCAAGAAAAATAGAGATTCTTACCATTCGGCCAATAGGTAACATCATGATGGATGGAGAGGACATTGAAACTGTCAGCAGCTTCATCTTGCTTGAAACCTCAAGTAACACCCTTGGTACCAGCAGTCAGGAAATAAGGAGATGTGTTGCACTGGGAAAATTTGCAGTTAAGGACCTCTCCAAATTATTGAGGAAAATTTGCAGTTAAGGATCTCTCCAAATTATTGAGGAGTAATGATGTCAGTTTGAGGACTAAGGTGCATCTGAATCATATCATGGTCTTCTGATCACTATGCATCTAAGAGCTGTACAGTGAATAAGGATGACAGGAAAAGAATTGACACCTTTGAGCTGTGGTGTTGGAAAAGAGCTTTGAACATCCCATGGAAGGCTAAGAGAACAAACATATGTCTTAGAGAGGATGCAACTGGCGTGCTTTTTGGAGGCAAGAATGATGAGGCTTTGCCTCAACTACTGGGGGCATGTTTCTAAGAAGTGCTATTCCTTAGAGAAGGACATGATGCTGGGAAGGATGGAGGGTCAGTGAAGGAGAGGAAGACCCTCATCCCGGTGGATTGGCATGGTGTCTGCTGCAATGGGCTCTTGTGTGTCAAGAAGTGTGAGGATGGCACAGGATAGAATGGGGTTCAGATCTTTTGTTCACAGTGTAGCTATGAGTCGTAGTCAACTCAATGATACCTAACAACAACATTGATTTTAAGAAGTATAACATTTGTTGCTGATTTTTTACAGGGTCCCTGAGTAGCACACAAAAATTTAACACATTCTAATGGAAAACTTAGAAATTCAAGTTTATTTAGAAACACTTTAGAAGAAAGATCTACTTCCAAAATGTCAGCCACTATAAACCCTATGGATTATATAGTTCTACCGTAACACACATGAGGTCACATGAAACAGACCTGGTTCCACCACAGCTAGGTTCCTTTCTGTGTCCTTCTTAAACTAAAGCCATTATTTCAAAGAAAACTCAATAAATAACTGATAATTTTTGAGGGTATTGGAATTTACTGACAAGATTAATTTATTTGAAATTGTGTTTTTACTACTGGAAAATATATGAGACAAAATAAAGTATCCAGATTACCTTTGGGAATATTTTCGTGTGTTAAATGTAAGAAGCATTTCATTTTCACCGTAATCCCAGTACTACCACTAAAGTCCAGATACTCAATACTTTTTGTTTGAAAATAAATTACCGAATCATAATCAATATTTAATTTTAAAAGATATGAAATAATAAGATTCTGCATAGTTGCTTTCTTGTATTACGTTGGGGTTGCTTGGGTTTTTTAAAAACTATTCTCTGACAATTATTCTCTATTATTAAAATATTTTCTATTATTCTGACAATAAACTTCATACTGCTTACATCTAAAGATCCTTAAAGCTGGAATTTCCTAAGAGCACTGTCTGTAATTATCATAGCCAAATTCCAAATATTTCCAAAGGAGAAGAGGCTTTTATTTTTTTTAAACTGTCAAGCTGTTGGCAAAAGCAAGTACTGTAGTTAAATGACTAAGCAAATGGTTTGTGAAACATCCACCAGCCCTTCAGAAGGATACATAAGAAACATCTGGCTAAGTGACTGAGCACCATTTGTGGTCATGCATATCAAAGATTAATCATCAAGGATTCTGACTAATTCCAGCCACTGCCTCCCAGTGAATGCCAAATGTGAACCCATCAGCCTTTTTTCACATGACATCAGTACTGTTTGAATGGACTGGTTGTCTAGAGCTCTTCGCAGTAATATGATTAACTCTGCAGAGAGGATTTTTAGTTCCATCCTGTCCTAACTCTGCCTAAGCAGTATGCAAAGTGAGATTTCAACCGAGTCCATTGGTAGCAAAGGATCCACAGCTCTACAAGCCATCATATGTCATCTTCCATTTTCATTTTCAGAGCGATTTACTCTGCAGTAGAGATGACATCTTGATCAAGCAGGATTGGGCAATCCATTATGCCAAGTGAGATAAGTTATTTACAAAATAATGACCATTATTATAGAATAAGGATCCAAAGGAGGCAGGGAAGGGTAGGTGCAGAGGGATGAAGATGTGCAGGGGGAGAGGGAATGAATCATGGATTTGTACAATCTGATGGGTTAGGGTGAGGGAAATTGAAAGAATATATTCTCTAAATCCATGTGTTCAAATTTTGTAAAGAAACTAGTATTTTGAACAAATGACTATTCTAAGATCCTATTTATCCAAAATATCTAGAAGAGGCTAATCTGTAGAAACTAAAGTTTATCAGTGATTACCAAGACTCAGAGGAAGTGGGAAATAGGAAACCATTGAGTAAAGAGTGAAAACAGACTCATTTGATGGTAATGAACGGAGTT
This sequence comes from Elephantulus edwardii, assembly GCF_000299155.1. Lineage (NCBI taxonomy): Eukaryota > Metazoa > Chordata > Mammalia > Macroscelidea > Macroscelididae > Elephantulus > Elephantulus edwardii. The sequence continues at coordinate 14,658,045 of NW_006399803.1, forward strand.
TGTGATGAGAGCTCAGAAGGAGCACTGACAAAAGGGCTCAAATGCTAAACAAGAGGTCAGTGCTATGAACCCAGTTCTATGGGACAAAGATGGGGCAGTCTGCTTTGGTAAGGATGCCCATGCTTAGAAATTCTATGGGGCAGTTCTATGTCCTAGAGTGTTGCTAAGATCAGAATTGACTGAATAACAGTGGTAGGGTTTTTTGCTTTCTTTTATGTTAAGAGTAATGGAAAACCTTGTATGTGGGTAGAAATAATAGTTGAATAAGATGAAGGTACAACGTTAATAGGAACCAGGTAGAGGGGGAACCACATGGCACTAGGACTTTTTACTATAGAATGTCCTCCCTCTGTATGTGTAGTTTAAACAATATGACAAATTATTTAATATATGTTTTCAAAAATAATAAAATCATTAGCTTTTTAATACTAATAGACCTGCTGTAAGTTGACTTGTATCCTGAGACCTGGATAATGAATGACAATAAAGAGTTGACACCTTTGAGCTGTGATGTTGGAGAAGAGCACTGAAAATCTCATGGATGGCCCAGAGAACAAACAGATACGTCTTGGAGAGGGTGCAGCTGGAGTGCTCTTCATAGGCAAGAATGATGAGGCTTTGCCTCACGTACTTTGGACATGTTGCTAGAAGTTGCTATTCCTTGGAGAAAGACATGAGGTTGGGAAGAGAGGAAGGTCGGTGAAGGAGAAGACCCTCAACCAGGTGGACTGACACCGTGACTACTGCAATGGGCTCTTGTGTGTCAGGAAGTGTGTGTGGATGGTGTAGGACAGGACTAATCTTTTGATTAGTTTAACAGGTTAAGATATTTTGTTCACAGGGTTACTATGAGTTGTTCTCAACTTGATGGTACCTAACAACCACAACAATCCCCCAAAGATACATCATTTTTAAAATTTTATTTTATACTGGTTTATATACAAAGTTCATAAAGTGTGTATACATTGTTTTTCAGATGGATCTTCCTCCTTTACCCATCCCTCCCTCCATCCATCAATTTGTGTGACCTTATAATTAAGTCACCCCCCCCAAATCCTTGTACTCCTTCTACAAAAATGGTCTTATACAGTATTTGGCTTTATGAGACTGTGTTAGTTCACTTAACGTAATGCTCTCCAGTACCTCCTATGTTGGGTAGTAATTTGCAAAGTCGTTGCTCCTGCATGCTGCGAATGTACCATAACTTCTCAAACTATTCCATTGTGGTTTGACATCTTAGTTGTTTCCATGTTCTTGCCATGGTGAATAATGCTGTTGTGAACATTGGTGTACAAGTGTCTGTGCCTCAGTTCTCATTTTCTCAGGGTGTATTCCAAGCGGTGGAATAGCTGGCTCATGTAGAAGTTCTATGTTCAGCTTTTGGAGGAAGTGCCAAACTGCCTTCCAGAGTGGTTGCACCATAGGAAATTCTGATCTCTGTGCCACTGGTTGGGAGGCCTGGTTGCTGTTTATCGCTGTTGTGTGCCTTTGAGTCAGAACCAACCCATAGCTGACCCTCCAGGGGGTTTTCAGAGGCAGTAAATCACAGGAGCTTCCAGTCCAAAAGCAGGTCCTTTGTTTCTACAGCTGCTCCAAGGGAGAAAGGTGGGCAGTTTCCTTCAGTGTAATTAACATCCTCTGCAAACCCACTGGAGGGTCAGCTATGGCCTTCTGACCTAGATGGCCATGAACATCAACATAACAGCAACAACATGCCACAGGTCTCCTTAGGAAAGGAGCTTTCTTTGTTACGTTAATGAGGCAAGGTTAGTCTAGGATCAAACCAGTATGTAAGGGAGCAGAGATGAGGGAAGAAAAATGGTCTCATGAAGATAGTCCAGAGATCTTCCTCCAGAGACTAGGACCTTGCTAGAGCGCACAGAGAGAAAACCTACTAGCACCATGAGTTCACACTGTGAGAAATTACATCTGTTTGTTAAAGTCGCCCATTTGCAGAGAACTCAGACAAGCTCCTACCAGAATTAAAATTCATATACTCGGAGAATTTTGTCATCTCTTACTCCTTTCAAACTGGGTTGGTTCTTGAGTTAGGGCAAACATCTCCATGCTACATTGTTGAGAATATTTTCTCCTCTCCTTGGCCGTCTGTGGCTCCTGGCACCTCAGTTGGCAGACCCAGGACGGAGGAGGAAAGTGTGATCGGCTGATGAGGAGAAAGTTCAACATGCCTTCATTTAACTGGGAGAGAGTATGCAAATAAGCCTCCAGCCAAGTCACTGTAGTAACCTCCCGCCCCTTACAAATCTGGTCAAGTCAGTACATCAAGGCTTCATCTAGTTCCCTCCTGAAAATAAGAGTTATTATCCCTTCCTCCTCACACCACAACTCAATAATTTTAAAGCCTTTGCTGGGCTCCACAGTCAACACTCTTGGCACCAGCAGCCAGGAAATTCAAAGTTGTATTGCAATGGGAAAGATTACTGTTAGAGACCTCTCCAAAGTACTGAAGAGCAATGGTGTCACTCTGGAGACTAAGGTGCACCTGATACAGGCCATGGTCTTTGTCATTGCTTGCTATGCATCAGAGAGCTGGACAATGACTAGGGAGGACAGAAAGAGAATTGATGCCTGTGAGCTGTGGTGCTAGAGAAGAGTATTGAATGTATCATGGACAGCTAAGAAAATGAACAGATTTGTCCTGGAGAGGGTGAAGCCAGGCTGCTCCTTGGAGGCAAGGATGCTGAGGCTTTGTCTGACATACTTTGGACATGTTGCAAGGAGGGTCTGGTCCTTAGAGAGGTACATCATGCTTAGAAGGGTGGAGAAACAGCAGAGGAGGGGAAGACCCTCTATGACTGGAATAGTCGGGGTGGGTGTGTCAGAGCCAGTGCGACTGGCACAGGACAGAGCAGGGTCGACGGCACATAACAACAACATATCATTTATTTTGAGAAGAACTTTGTAGTCAAACAAGACATTGTGATCTGATACTAGCCTGTGTTTCTAGCCTTACTTTTTACCAATTCCTTTGAATTTTGTGTCTAAAACCAGAGTTTCCAAAACTGGTTTTCCCCAGGAGATTTTTCTGGCAGACATGAACAGATATATAAGAGACAAGAGAGATTCCATGAGCAAAAACATTTGTAAAACATTAGCTCATTAGCTTGAATACTGTATTCCCACTTGGGAATGTATTCCCACTTGAGAGTATGTGTATATTTATCTCTACCAAATTTAACTGTGCGCAGAAAAGGTATCAGACACACCCCTAAATGTCCTTTGGGCACTGAAACACAGAAACTGGACTGGGAGCTACAACTCTAGGCCTGTTTGGACCAATATGAGAGTCAGTAGCCACAAGTATTACCGAGTCCTTGAATGTGTCTCACATTATATTTCTTTTGAGCAGCACTGCTGCGGATGTTTTTCTGTCCCTGAGTGGTAAGGAAGTGTGCTATCAATGCAAAGGTTCATGGTTCAGATCCACCAGTTGTTCTGCTGGAGAGAGATGGATGCTCCTGTCTCTGAAAACCCACTGGAGGGTCACGACCACCACCAATACATTCTTACTTTGTGTGTCTTCTAAATATGTCATAAATACTTGCTTCTGTGTCTTTTTAATTGTCTAAGTTGTTTGCTTTTTGCCAGTTTTTATTCATTCTGTGGATTCTTATGTCTCATCAGTACTTGATACATATACTATTATTGCCCTTACTTTGTCCCCTTTTACCTCTCTATGTGTTTTAAAGGTGTTATTGTTTAAAAAACAAGCAAGCCCCAAAACCCAACAACTCTATTTCGTAGTTTTATTTATTATTCCCTTAACATTTTAACAAGTATGAAGCTAATTGCATGTTACTTTTAGAAGAAACTTGGAATGCTTTTACACTAGTCATTTCTTATTTATTATTATTTAGATTGTGTATAATTCAAATAAATCGTGTATTTAATAAATACTAGTATTATGCCTTTTTTAAAAGTATTTAGTGTTGTTTTCTTATTGTTCGGGGTCATTGAATATGACATGGAATATGACTCCTAGTGATCCTGTGAGCGACAGATCTGAACCCTGCCCTTTCCTGTGCCATCTCACAATCTCTGATCTGCCCGTCGTTCTAATCACTATGTCATTCCAGCTTGTTGATGGGCTTCCTCTTTTACTGTGACTCTTTTCCTTTCCCAGCATAATGTCCTTTACTTAGCAGTGGCCCCTCCTGACAACATTCCCAAAGTTTCATCATCCTTGTCTCTAAGGAGCACCCAGGAGGCATTTCCTTCAAGACGTATTTATGTGTTCTTATGGCAGTCCGTGGGATATTCAGTACTATCCTTAGTCATTGTCCAGTTTTCAGATACATGGGAAGTAGTTGAAAAGACGATGACTTGAATTAAGTGCACCTTGGTCTTTAAACTGACATTGTTGCTCTTTAGCACTTTGGAGAAGTCCTTGACAGCACATTTTCCCAGTTTTGCATGTCTTGCTTTCTTCTTTCTTTTTAATCATTTTTTTATTATTTTTAATGAAAATTAACAGAGACTTTGGATTTCCAGTCATTCATTGTTGCACTTTTCTCCCTGCCCACCCCCTGCCCCCAGTAAACTCTTCTCTTTGAAAAATTTAAAATCGCTCCCCCCAGGTCCACTCCACTATGCAGCCTTTGTTCTGGACTCCTGTCATGACAATAATACCTAATCACATATCCCTTCTAAACAGTTTTCTCCCTTAGCTGTTTCAATACAGTATACATTATTTATCCCATCTTTCTCAGTCTCTTCCCAACCCAGAGGTCAGTCCCATTTTACAACAGTGGCACTATGCAGTATTTGTCCCTTTGTGGCTGTTATATTTCACTCAGCGTAATGTCCTCCAGGTCACCCATTTCTAATAATATTGCATGAGTTCCTTATTTTTCAATTCAGCATAGTAGTCCATTGTGTGAGTATACCACAGCTTCTCTATCCATTCCTTTGTTGATGGGCACTTATGTTGTTTCTAACTCCTTGCTATTGTAAACAAAGCCATGATAAAAATGTGTGTGCATATATCTTCTTGGTGGCAGTTATGGTCTCTTTGGGGTATATTTCCAGTAGTGGAATTACTGGGTAAAATTGTATTTCTATTTGCAACTTTTTGAGAAAGTTCCACACCACCTTCCACAGTGGTTGTACCATTTTACACTTCCACCAACAATGAGTAAGGGTTCCAGTTTCTTCACAACCTCACCCGCACTAGTTGCTTGCTGTTTTGTTAAATTTTGCTAATCTGACTGCGGTGAGATGACATCTCATAGTTGTTTTGATTTGCATCTTTCTTAGAGCTAGGGATTTTAAACATTTCTTCATGTGCTTGTTAGCCATCTGAATGTCTTCTTCGGTGAAGTGTCTGTTCATATCCTGTGCCCATTTTTCAACTGGATTGTTTACCTTTATCTTGTTGTGGTGCTCAATTATTTTATAAATTCTGGATATAATTTCCTTATCTGACATGTCATTACCAAACACTTTTCCCCAGTCTGTGGCTTCCCTTTATACCCTGTTGGAGAAGTTTTTGGATGTGCATAGGGATTTGATTCTTACAAGGTCCCATTCATCTATGTTACCTTCTCCTGGTTGTAGAATGTCTTGCTTTCTTAACTGCTATTACCAGGGATCTTGGCTATGAATCCAAGGAAAGCAGTAGGTAAATCCATGTTTTACATCCTTCCTTACTATTCTTACTGCTTGTATGCATTTACCTAAGCTCATTTCCTTGAAGAGTATTTAGGATGTCTTTTCTACCATTATATGAAAACCTGGTATTTGTTCTAAGTATTAGTTACTCTAGAGTCAATTCAAACTGGTATTTAATTGATGTTTAATTGTTGTGGTGAGGTGCTGCCTCATCAGCTCAGACTCAGAATGACCTTCTGTCATAACACAACATAACATATAACATAACATAACAACAACATAACATAACTGCTTCATCCTGCAGCATTAGTAAATGAATGTATGCGTAACAGGTAAGGAAATTTTAGCAGAGAGAACAAATAAATAAGAGGACCAGGAAAGCACAGAGGTAGTTCCTTATTTTTCATCTGAGATGTGCTGTCCTATATGGTGGCCAGGCCTTTGGGCTGGCACTTCAACTCCTTATCACTGGGCCACCAGAGCTCCCTGGAGCATCGCCCAGTACTTGGAGTATGGTTAAGTGAATAGAAGTTTGAGGAAAGAGTGAATAGAATACTAAATTTTGAGAACTTAGTATAAAGTACATGAAATATATCATTAACTTTTGAATTTATTTTAGATTGAAGTGCATGTGTTAGATTTATTGGGTCAAGTAAAACTACATTAAAATTAATTTCATTTGTTTCTTTTTATTTATGAGGTAAGTATTTTAAATTCTATATGTGGTGTATTTACTTCTGTTGCACAGCTCTAGGAAGTACTATGTAAGCACAATACTGGTTGAGTAAATTAAGGAAGGAAGGCACTCAATACACACGGGTGGTCTGTTATCACCTAAACTCGGTACAGGATGAGACCCAGATTATCTCCAAACACTTCCCAAGTTCAGTTTAAGTATGAGATCCTTCTCTCTGTAGAAATGTGAGGTGAGAGAAGAGTTCCCTGCAGTGTAGCAAATTTAGATGCAGAGTGTTTGCAGGAAATGAGTTTAGGTAAATGCTTCTGACAGTCACGTGAGTAGAACAACACACTTATCTTCACTAATATTCTGCCAGAAGTTTTTTCATGCTTTCTTCAGATGATGTAGAAAAGTTTTGACACATTATATAATAAAAAAACACTTAAGAAAGCAACATCATAAATGCAGTAAATAAATGCTCTGAACTTGATTTGTCTCTAGCATTTTAGCCTATCTCCTTTCCTGGTTTATTTTTCACTCACTCATCCTTTGGAAAATTTGAATTTAAAAAGAAGATTAAGAGACTGAAAGAAATACCATGAGTTCCAAGTGTTTACTACATACTGAGTTTTTGAACCATGCTTAATCACTAAAACATATTTTATTTGAGTTAAGAAATGAACGGCATCGTAGACAATCAAACAAGTAAAAATTGTCTGAAGGCATGATCTCACCCCCATCTGTAGAAAGCCATTAGGCCCATAATGTGACATTTGTAAGGATGCTTTACTATATGTTGTCTTTGTCACTCTATAAATTCTAAAACAGCCCCTTCTAACAAAGGCCATATGTTCTTTTTCTATGGTTTGGGGAGAGCAAAATCATGAAAGAGGAACATACATGAAAAAATATCAGAGCCTTCTGGTGAGCTGTTTTTGTACCAGACTGTAGAACAAACCCTATGGGCTGACTGTCCACAGAGATGGTTTTTATTTTACTGTGTAGAGAGGCTTTTCATTGCCATCATACCTTAGTCCCTAAAATTGGCACCAGTGCTTTCATATTTGCTGGATCTCTTGTCACTGTAGTCACTGCACCTGCTTTCCTAGGATTCTGCTTGCATAGAGAATGAAGTAGAAATTACTATGCAAATTCTCCTTTGTTCACAGGTTGCAGGTAGAGTTAGCAAGCTGTATGGTTCAGCATATGTTTACCCTTTTGAGTCCTACTGCCAGAAAAGTCTCCTTCATTCATAGTGTCTTGTGTGGACAGTTTTGCTGTAGGTGGGGAAGACAGATGCATTTTGGCCTGGAGCGTTACTTAGACTTCATACCTGTAACAATGAGGCACATCTGTTTCCCCAAGGGCCTGTGGTGAGGAGACTGGAGTCTCAACTGAAAGATTAAAGTGTATGGAAATGAAAAAACACTTTGAAGTCAAATTATCTTTAAGTTTAATCAGATGTCGCTCTGATTTAATCCATATGTTTTTTGGAAGAAATTGTCTGTGTGCCTCCCTTGTTAGCCAAAGGAACAGAAGGCTACAAAAGCCAAGCGGAGGGGCAAATTCTTTTTCACTGTTACTTCCTGACCCAGAATTAATTATGTTACTTAGAAGAAGTATAGTGTTTGTGAACAAGATCTCTATGCTTAGCTGAAGTGTGCAGCCAAATGAGAGGATGAGAAGAGAACTTATCTTCTCTGTTCAGTGAAAGCACAGTGCTCATTTTTATATCCAATGTGAAGGATCGGATCTAGCCAAGATCACCTTCTCAAGCCTCCTTGGATCTTAATATCTGAACAGATGACATTACTTAGATCCCTGAGAGTTTCTATGAAGATATATCATGGGAAGTTGCATGCTCTAACTTTTCCCTCTCATTACTATCAAGTCAGAACCAATTCATAGCTAACCCTCCAATGGGTTACGGAGGTTACTAATTGCATAAGAGAAGACAGTCCATCTTTCTTCCTTAGAGTAGCTGGTGGACTCAAAGCACAACTCCCTATCCACTAGGCCACCAGTTATTAGACTGAATTAATTGACAGTCTGAGCTGTGTAAGAAGTGTATGTTCTTCTTGTTGTTCTTAAGTGCTGCTGAGTCGCCTGTGACCCATAGTGACCCTATGTATGGCAGATCTGAAGCCTTTCCTGTCCTGAGCCAATCTCACTAATTCCAATTCTATTGCCCCAGTTACTGCATCAGTCCATCTCATCCGGCGTCTTCCTCCCCTGCATGGTCCCTCTGCCCTTCCAAGAATGAAGTCCTTCACTAAGTACTGGTCCCTCCTGGCCACATGCCCAAAGTATGTGAGACAGAGTGTCAAAATCCTAGCCTCCAAGGAGAAAGTGGATTTTAACCCTCTCCAAGACAGATCTATTTGTTTTCTTAACAGTCCATGGTATGTTCAAGACTCTTATCCAGCACAATTCAAATGCATTCTTTTTCTGTCATCCTTAGTCATTGTCCAGCTCTCTGATGCATAGCAAATAATTGTGAAGCCCATGGCCTAGATTAGGTGCACCTTAATATCTAGATTGGCATTGCTACTTTTCAATACTCAGAAGAGGTCTCTGACAGCAGATTTTCCCAATGCAATTTGTCTTTTTTATTTCCTGACTGCTAGTGCCAAGAGTGTTGATTTTGGAGCCGAGCAAGCTGCAATTGTTAACAACCTCAGTTTCCTCCCCATCTGTCATGGGGCTGCCAGTTGGCCTAGTGGTAAGAATCTTTGTCTTTGATGTTGAGCTCCAATCCATTCTGAACACCGCAGTCCTTGACCTTCTGCAGCAAGCACTTCAGGTCCTCCTCAGTTTCAGCAAGCAAGGTTGTGTCATCTGCAAAACACACGTTGTTGATAAGTCTTCCTTCAATCCTGATGCCACATTCTTCCTCATAACTACCTGCTTCCTGAATGATCTGTTCTGAATATAAATTGAAAAGGTATGGAGACAGGATGCATCCCTGACACACTCATTTCATGATTTTGAACCATACATTATTTCCCTGCTCTGTTCTGACTACTGCTTCCTCATCCAACTATAGGTTTCACAAAGCACAATCAAGTGTTCTGGGATTCCCATTCTCCTCAAGGTTAGCCACAATTTGTTGTGATCCACACAGTCAGATGCCTTTGCATAGTCAATGAAACAACAGATGGACAGTCCTCTGTTACTCTTGGCCTTCTGCCAAGATCCATCTGACATTGGTAATAATGTCTCTAGTTGACATGACCTCTCCTAAACCCAGCTTGTATTTCTGATAGTTCTCCGTCAATGTACTGTTCCAGTTGTTTCTGGATAATCTTCAGTAGGATTATGCTAGTGTGTGATATTAGTAATATTTTCTGTAATTTCCACACTCTGTGGGATCACCATTTTTTTGGAATGGAAATAAACATAGATCTCTTCCAGTCATTTGGCCAGGTAGTTGTCCTCCAGATTTCTTGGCACAACCTGGAACACATTCAGTGTAGCAACTGTTTGTTGAAATATATCAATTAGTATTTCATTAATTCCTGGGGCTTTGTTTTTTCCCAAGTCCTTCAGAGCAGAGTGAGCTTCCTCCTTCATCACCATTGCCTCTTGACATATTCTTACAGTTTTTAAAAAGAGAAGAAGAGACCAAGAGGCAGTCATCAGAACAGAGCAAGGAAACACTGCATGGTTCAAAATTGGGAAGGGTGTAACCAGGGATGTATTCTATCTCTATACCTTTTCAACCTGTATGCAGAATAGATTATCTGGGAGGCTGGGCTCTATGAGGAGGAGTGTGGGGTCAAGATCGGTGGAAGATCTATCAACAATCTGTGATATACAGATGACACCACCCTGTTTGCTAAAACTAAGGAGGACCTGAAGTGCTTGCTGCAGAGGGTCAAGGACTGTAGCCTCCAATATGGATTGAGGCTCAATGTCAAGAAGACAAAGATTCTCACCACTGGGCCAATTGGTAGCATCAGGATGGATGGTGAAGAGATTGTGATTGTTCACAGTTTTAGTTTGCTTGGCTCCACAATCAGCACTCTCGGCACCAGTAGCCAGGAAATTAAAAGACGTATTACCATGGGAAAGTCTGCTGTTAGGGACCTCTCCAAAGTACTGAAAAGCAGTGGTGTCCCTCTGGAGACTAAGGTGCATCTGATACAGGCCATGGTCTTTGCTATCACTTTTTATGCATCAGAGGGTTAGACAATGACTAAGGAGGATAGAAGGAGAATTGATGCCTTTGAGCTGTGGTGCTGGAGAAGAGTACTGAGGGTACCATGGACTGCTAGGGAAACAAACAGATTCATACTGGAAAGGGTCAACTGGACAGCTCCTTGGAGGCAAGGATTCTGAGGCTCCGTCTAACATACTTTGGACACGTTGTAAGGAGGGACCGGTCCTTGAAGAGGGACATCATGCATGGGAGGTTGGAGGGATAGCGCAGGAGGGGAAGACCCTCTATGAGGTGGATTGATTCAGTGACTTAGGTAATCAGGATGGGTATATCGGAGACGGTGCGATTGGCCCAGACCAGAGCAGAGTTCAGGGCTGTTGTACATAGGGTCGCTATGAGTCGCAAGTGTCTCCACAGCACATAACAACAAACAACAACAACAGTTTTTAAATATCTATGTTTCTCTGTATCCTGAACAGTAGGAAAAGGTAACACAAACAGGCTAAACATTGGGAGGTTGCTGTTCTGAAGCAGTCTACCTTGAGTAGTATACCTCTGGGAGAATGTGGAGAATTCCCTGAGCACATTTAGCTCTATAACCACAATCTGCAACTAGCAAAGAACAGGCGGGATTCTAGCCAGCATTTGTCCCTTGACTGAGAGCCTTTTGCCGGATAAACTAGCATTTACTTAGAACAGGAAGTAGCCATGTAAGGAGAGCAAGTGAACACTGCATACTTCAAAATCAAGAAAGGAGTTGGGGGTGGGGGGGTGCATCCTATCATGTCTTTCCAATCTCTACGTGAAACAGATCAATTGGGAAGCTGAAGATAGGAGGAGGAATATGGTATCAGGATTGGAGGAAGACTTACCAACAACCTTATCACAACCTTACCTAAACTGAGGAGAACCTAAAGTGTTTGCTGAAGATCAAGGACTACAGTCTTCCATATGGATTGCATGTCAACATCAAGAAAACAAAGATTGTCAACATTGGGCCAAATGACAGCACTATGACAGATGGAGAAAATAATTCCAGCTTACTCACATACACAATCAACAATCTTGGCACCAGCAGCCAGGAAATCAAAAGAAGAATTGCAATGGCAAAAATCTGCTGCCAGGGACTTCTTCAGAGCAGTGAAGATCAACGATTTCAGTCTAGAGACTAAGTTGCACCAGATACAGGCCATGGTCTTTGCAATTCCTTGCTATGCCTTGGAGAGCTGCACAATGACTCAGGATGACAGAAGAAGAATTGACGCCTTTGAGTTGTGGTGCTGGAGAAGGCTATTGAACATACCGTGGACTGCCAAAAGAACAAACAGGTCTCTCCTGGAGAGGGTGAAACCAGTTGCTACTTGGAAGCAAAGATTTTAAAACTCCATGGTACTTGTTGCCAGGAAGGATCAGTCTTTGGAGAAGTCCTAGGAGAAAGACATCATGTTTGGAAGAGTGGAAGGTCAACACAGGAGAGAAAGACCTTGGATGAGATGAGTTGATACAGTGATTGTGGTAATGGTGAAAGGTGTATAGTAGACTGTGAGATTAGCTCAGGATAGAACAGAGTTCAGAACTATTGTCAATATGGTTGCTATAATTAGTAGAGGATTCGATGACTCATAATAACGAAAGCTGCCTTGTAGAGTGTCATGGTAAACTGCCTTTTAAAGTGCCTAATCTATAGGAAGTTTTGCTCCTAACTCAAAGGCTGTATCTTCTCTGTTTGAATCCATCAACAGCACCAAGTGAAAAAGGTGTATTTCCTCTCATGCAGTTTACAGTCTTGGAAGCCACTGATGAGTTTTCTATGAGTTTGTTCCCACTCCACGCTCTGAGTGTATTTTAGAATGCAAAGCTAGCTGCAGCATGACTGCATAAGTTATGTCAATGAAACTCTACTTACTGGAGAATGGAAGAAAAAGAAGAAGAAAAAATCCTTGAATATTCCTGCTGATGAGAGATTTAATCTAGAAAGTGCACTGTAGGCATGAAATAATTAAACCTAACTTAATTGTAAAAAGATACAAAAATATGTCTATGGAAGATTTTAAAGGATTTTCTTGCTGTTGATAAATAAAGCAGAATCAAATGTTAACAAACCAAAAATAATCAATCTGTGCTGGCCAAGGAATTGAGAAGAGTATATATTTTGGATGGATAAATAAAAGGTCTAGAGAGGAAAAAAGTATAGGGAGATATTGATTGTTAAAACATTACAGGAAGAGATAAAATTGTCAGCCAGGTAGTTAACAATTACATGTAAACCACCTGTTTATATTTGTTTTATGAGTGAATCAAGGAGCTAGCCTGCCTAATTTTAATTTACAAGCTGAATTTACAGCCTAACATTAAAATAATAAATGATTGTATTTATCTGCTTCAAGCTCGCTTATCAATTTCATTCCTTCTGAGGGCTAAAGAAATAACTTTGCCATTGGAACCTTCCTTAACTAGTGTACCTGTTGTTTAGAACACCATTTGAATTGGTTAGCATTAAAGACCCAAGAAAGAGCCATTTGCTCAACAGGGCTTGGAAATGTGGAAAGGTTTTTCGTATGCATTTCCAGATGGCAGAAATATAAGTCTCAGTTTAGCTTTTAAACAGATGCTTGGGAACGTGGCAGTGGGGGTAGGGGAGTGATGGTATCATAAAGAAAATTTAACACTGTTTCTAAACCTGAAAACAGTTCACTGGGGAAGTCACTTTAACAACAGTGTGGTGTTCTGGGATCTTTTGCAGTAAAATTTCCACTGAAATAAAAAAGCCTGATTATTCGTTTTTTGTTAAGAAGTAGATATGGAATTTTAGTGGTATAGTTCATAGGGAGTATGCACTGGTAACCCAAAGGTGGCACATCTCTGGTGATTTCACTCTCCCAGCTGCTCTGTCAAAGGAAGATAGGCAATCTTCTCCCATGTCATTTATAGACTTGGAAGCCCACTGAGGGGTCAGCTATGAGGCAATTCAGACTCAACAACAATGAGGTGTTTTGTTTATTTGTTTGATTCAAAAGCTTATACAAGACATAATAATGCTATTGGGGGGGGGGAATTCTTTCTCGTGGTGGTGTTATTATGTGACGTCGAGTCGCTTGTGACTCATAGCGACCCTATGTGTAACAGCTCTGAAACCCGCTCTATCTTGTGCCAACGTTACTGTCTCTGACACACCTACCCTTATTACCACAGTCACTGCATCAATCCGTGTCATCAATGGTTTCCCTCTCTTTCTCCACCCTTCCAAGCATGACATCCCTCTCCAAGGACTGGTCCCTCTTTGCAGCATGCCCAAAGTATATCAGACAAAGCCTCAGAATCCTTGCCTCCAATGAGCAGCCTAGCTTCACCCTCTCTAGGATGAACCTGTTTGTTCTCCTGGCAGTCCATGGTATATTTAATACACTTCTCCTGCACTACAGCTTAGAGGCATCCGTTTTCTTTCTGTCATCCCAAGTCACTGCCCAGCTCTCTGACACATAGCAAGCAATTGCGAAAACTATGGCCTGGATCAGGCGCACCTTAGTCTCCAGTACTTTGGAGAGGTTTCTGACAGCAGACTTTCCCAGTGCAGTTCATTTCTTGATTTCCTGGCTGTCAGTACAAATAGTGTTGATTATGGAGCCAAGCAAGTGGAAGCTATTAACAGTCTCAGTCTCTTCACCATCTATCGTGAGGCTGCCAATTGGCCCAGTGGTGAGAGTCTTTGATCTCTTGATGTTGAGTTTCAATACATATTGAAGGCTACAGTCCTTAACCTATAGCACACACTTCAGGTCCTCCTAATACCTGGTGGGGGGGGGGAGAGACTAAGAAGTTAGCAATTAGTCACAAAATCCTAAAATTATTGCCTTGAAAATTATAAGGTCTTTTACATTTGATATAGATTTTTAAATTCTAGGACATTGATTTTTATTTATATTCTGTGACTCAAAAACATGTTCACTTTTAAACAAGATTAAAATGTTGATAGGTGCTTTAAAGAGCCAGAAATTATGCTTCAGGGAATTCTCTGCTAACTTTATTCATTGCAGTAATGTCTTCTAAAATTCTTCTGGCAAATCTTCTTTATGTGTTTCTTTGCTGTAAAATTGCCTCCAGAAATTTTAACTCAGTTTTACATATAAATGAGAGGAGACAAAAATATTCAACAGTGTTATTAAACTGTTTTGGTAATCTAGTGCTGCTAAAACAGAAATATCACAAGGAGTTATCTTTAACAAGCACAAATTAATTTTCGTACAATTTAAGAGGCTAGCAATCTGGAGTCAGGGCTCTAGCTCTGGAAAAAGGATTTCTGTCTTTGATGAATCCTGTTCATGTCTCTTCAACTTCATTTCCTCCATTTCTTAGTGATTTTCTTATAGATACATCCCACCTTTTGTGCTTCCTCATCATTTGTCTGATCTTTCGTCATTATTGACACAGATTCTGGTCTACCAGAACTCTGTTAACTTCACCTAATTAGCCATTTTGTTTGTACACTGTCTAAAATGTAAAATTCCATCCTCCCTCTGCTCATGAAAACCTTTACTATCTCCTGCTTATCTGTTAAATTAGGGAGCTCTCATGACCAAGTGGTAAATAGTTGCACTGCCAACTCAAAGGCCCACGGTTCAAATCCACAAGCTGCTTTATGAGAGAAAGATGGACAGTCTCCTGTGTCATTTATGGCCTTTGAAAACCTTCAGTAGGGCCAGCTATGGAGTTGTTTCCACTCAACAGTGCATAACAACAATTCAGCATCATCAAGTTGGAAAACTGAGGCCTACTTGACCCGCCATTGGGTTTCTGAAGCTGTAATGAGATGGGAGGAGACGGCCCATCATCTTCCCTTGGACGTGCTGGTGAATTTAAACCACCATTAATCTGTAGAAATAGAGGGATCTTGCATGGGGAAAATTCTGCCCTCAGGTCCTTGTTTTTAATCTCT
The DNA here is from genome assembly GCF_000299155.1 of Elephantulus edwardii. NCBI lineage: Eukaryota > Metazoa > Chordata > Mammalia > Macroscelidea > Macroscelididae > Elephantulus > Elephantulus edwardii. Next base: position 14,673,450 of record NW_006399803.1, read on the forward strand.
ATTCTGTGCAGCTCTGGTCTAGTCTTTTTCATCTTTGAGCCTGTTTTCTATTTGCAGTTGTCAGGTGCTGAAGAATTGCTTCAATGCATAGCAACCACACATGTAACAGAACTCAGCACACCTCGTTTTTTTAGCATCCTCACTGTCTCTGCTGCACCCAAGTCTGTTGTTGCAGCCACTGTGTCAATACAACTTCTTGAAAGTCTTGCTTTATTATTATTATTCTTATTATTATAGTTTATTTACAAAGTTCAAATACATTGTTTTCCAGAGCTGATTCTTCCAATTTCCCTCACCCCCCCCATCAAATTGTACAACCCTCCCTCCCCCTGCACATCCTCATCCCTCTGCTTCCACCCTCCCCACCCCCTTGGATCCTCATATTAATTCTGCAGTAATTATTTTACACAGTATTTGTCGCTGATTCTCTCCTTTACCACGTATGATGTCTTTCTCTAGGATCTTGCCCTTCTGGCTACTTACCCAGAGTGTATCACATAAAGACTTTCCATTCTCACTTCTCAGGAGTGTTGTGGCAGCAGTTCTTGCAAGATAGAGTTGTTTGGTTTGTTGGCAGTTCAATAGTCTTTGCAAGCGCCACAATTCAAACGCGCTTACTTTTTCAGTCTTTCTTAATTCGTTGTCCAACTTTCACATGCTTGTGAGGCAGTTGTAAATGTCACGGTTTGGTTCAGGTGTAGGAAGCTCTAGTGAAGTTGTGCATAGAAAGTTGTGTTGCTAACTCGAAGAAGGCACCTCTCTGGAGGTTAGAATCCACCAATGGTTCCCCAGGAGAAAGATGAGTTATTCCCTCCCGTGTGATTTACAGCCTTGCAAACCCACTGGAGTGTCAGCTCCAACTCAATAGCAGCGACTTAGTTAAAGAAGGGTGAGACACACCTTAGCCCTCACAGTGACGACTTTGCTCTTTGGCCCTCTACAGAGATCCTTGGCAACAGATTATTTTATTGTAATAAGTCACTGATTTTGGATATAAGTAAAATACTTTTTTTATGATTTCAATCTTCCCTCCATTTATTGTGATGTTGTTTATGTCTTCTTTGCATTTAGTAAGTAAGGTTGTGTCATCTGTGTTAGATAAGAAATATAATATGTGCACCGAATGAAATAGTGTATTTAAAGCGACTGTAAAGTCCAAACACTACTCAGAGTTTTATTATTATTAGATTTGAAGTTTTTAGAGGATTAAAAAAGTCAGAAATGACATGAAGACCTTGAACATGTAAATAAAATAGAAGTGATGTTCTTCATAATTTCAGGGATAGCAAAAGAAGCTGGTTTTTGAGACATTATAAATGCCACTTATGGTTTTAAGTGCAAAGAGATGTCCAGCAACTGTAAATACAGAACTAGACTGAATTGGCACTTGATTCCCTTAAAGTTCACTATGTCCAAGTGACTGCATATGTTTGCTCATTTTACTTGGTAGAGAGTATCTTCACATGAAATAAAAGATTGGCTAGATGATAGGCAGCTCTTGTGGCCCAGTGGTAAGAACCTACACTGTAATCCCAACGGCACACGTTTCAAATCCAGCAGCTATTTTGCAGAAGAAGATTAGAGTCTCCTCCTTTGCAAGTTACTGCCTCTGAAAACCTGCTGGAAAGTTAGCTATGAGTTTGTTTTGATTCTATGACACACAACAGCTACAACAGATGGTGGATAGTCTGTAATGAGTGTTGCTGCCAACCCAAAGGTGGGACTTTTCGGTGCTTTGATTGCACCAGCAGTTCCTGGGAGTGGCAGTGGGGGGGTGCGGAATGGGCAGTCTCCTACCATTGCAGTTTACAACCTCAGAAACCTGATAGAGGGTCATGATGAGTCAGAAGCCACTCAATAGCTGTGAGTTTGAGATGGTGTCTAAAACATTTCTTTAAAGTTTAAGATTATGTGATTTCCAGGGACTGTTTAGAACTGAGATGTGATATTTACTTGCAGGTAATTGATGAGGATTTGAAGGTGGGAAAGATTGGACTCAGAACTCTTATCATATAATCGGCAGAGATCTAGGGAGCAGTGAGTGATTAAGGGGAACTGAGACAGCTCTGGGACAGGACAAGCAACAGGGAGAAGCGTTTATAAGAAAAAGGGATTATAAATCAACTGCATGAATAGTAAACACCGTGAAAACCAAGTATCTGGAGACTAATTCATTTTCACATTTGGGCCTAGTGTTTTGAATGGTGGGGGTGAGAAAAACATTGTGAAAGGGCTGAGCAACCAGTGGATGTTGTCACGAAGGGGGCGTTAGAGATTGCTGCACACAAGGCTCTGGTATGTGCTGGCTGCTTTCTAAAAGGTCATGAACTCAAATCCATCATCTAATCTGTGTGAGAAAGATTGGCAGCTACCTCCTGTAAATATTTACAAACTTGACTATGTCAGAGATGATTAGGATGGCACAAGATAGGACATGGTTCAAATCCATTGTTCATCAGCTAGCAAGAAGTTGTCATCAACTCAAGAGCACCTAACAACAATTACAACATACCCAAAGCAGTGAATCCACTGAAGGGTAGTAGATTTGGGTTTTTGTTTGTTTATATTTTAATAAAATGAGGAGACCTTGAAAAACTAGAAGTAATTAGTGGAGAGGTCATATTAACTGCCCTAGAAGTAAAAATACTGGAATTAATAGGTTAGAATCTTTCTGAGTAAATTGAGAAATTAGAGGTTGTGTTGAGGAAAAGGAGAAAACTTCCTTGAGAAAAAGAACTGTTTAGATGCAGAGAAATTTTTATGCAAAAAAAGGACAGGCTAAAGTAGTTTAGAAGAGCCTCTCTTGGGATTGCAATTTGACATCGATTCAGAATTTTCAATACTGACGCTGTGATGTTAGGCAAGTTACTTAACCTATTAGAGCATCAGCGTCCTCATTCTTCCCCCGCCCCCGAAGTGTATTCCATGCAAATTTCTTAAAATTTATTTAAAACCATGCACATATTTCTGACACAGCCATAGCAGGATGGCACAATTTGAAATAGTATTAAATTTTATCTATTTTGTTATATTCTTAATTATAATTTTACTAATTTTTTATTAATGTAATATTTTTAAATTTTAAAATATATTTTCAATTACAGTATTAATCTAGCTTTCTGTTAGAAAAATTTTTTTAAAAATAAGGTACTGTTGGCAAGCTTTGGTGGCCTAGTGGCAAGAAGCTGCACTACAATCCCAGAGGTTCATGGTTTGAATCTACCAGATGCTCTGTTGGAGAAGGAGGGACAATCTCCTCCTGTACTAGTCAGATCTGATTTTTTGTGTGTACAAAAAAAATTAAAAAATAAATAAAAATTTAAAAAAGAAAAAAATAAGGTGCTGTAAACAAATGAGACAAACACACAAGAAAAATACAATAGACACTTTTCATAATGATCTTCAAACATACAATATAGAAAGAATGATACCCGCTGTCTCTCTCCCTCTTGTATAGCTTCAAAATGTATTGCAATATACTTTTTCATCTATCTATTCAATAGTACTGTTTCATCTATCCATTACTTTTTTTTTGCAGTGGAATATTTTATTGCACATGTTAGTCATCATGTCATTTTACCTGGAGGTGTGTTTATGGAGTTCTCGCGGCCTAGTCTGCAGGAAGGTGTGCTCCTAACCCAGACACCATGGCTCTCAGTTGGTTTGAATCTATCAGAGGTTTCACAGAAGATTAATAGTCTTCTCCCGTGTGATTTAAAGACCCTGAAAACCTTCTGAAATATCAGCCATGAGTTCTGACTCTGTGGCAACAAGTTTGAGTTATCTATATATGTATCTCTACCCGGTCGTTTAAAAAATGTAACTAAACCCCTTACTATACTTTCACCAGTACAAAACTCCAAATTTCCTCAATGTGTCACCGATGTCTTTTCAGACTTTTGGTTTCAGTCAGTATTCAGAGAAAGGCCATTTGTTACAATTGGTTTCCAAAGACTATTTTGGTTTCCAGTGACTCTTATGAAAATTACATGAGCAACAGAGTATGAATGCACCTCACCCAGGGGCTGGCACATGATGTTGTTAAGTACCGTCGAGTTGTAGACGACTCATAGCAACGCTATGAACAAAAGACCTGACCACTTGAGTAACTTTCATAGTTTCTCCAAGGTCATAGAATTTCCAGAGACAAGCTATTTCAGAAATGGATGTCATTCCTGCTTCCAAGCTTGTTTTAATCGGGGAGCTCCACCAAACACTGTCCACCATGGGGAACCATTATCACATCATGCTGAAAGAAATGGAAGGTCAGAGAAGAAAAGATCCTCAACACGATGGATTGATGTGGTGACTGTAACAAAGGACTGGAGCATTTCTTGGATTATGAGGATAGCGTAGGATAGGGCAAGGGTTAGATCTGTTGTTCATAGAATTACTGTGAGTCATAGAGAAAGCTCTGTTGGCCTACTAGATAGAAAGTGATACTACCAAGCCAAAGGTGGGCAATTTTAGTCTGCAGTCCTCAGGCCTAGTTTTAATTGTTTTTGGTAAAACATTCTTCTAAGTGGTATAGCACTGGTCTGTCCATTTGCTATATAGAGGTAACTCGTGGTTGCTGCGATACTAAACACTGTGACACTGATACATCAAATGTGATAATGGTTAACCATGGTGGACAGTGTTTGGTAGAACTCCCAGATTAAAACAGGCTTGGTAGCAGGTGTGGCCTCCACTTCCAGCTTACCACTGGAAACCCTATGAACTTAGAGAAACAATGAAAGTTAAACAAGTGTTCAGGTATTTTGTTCATAGGGTTGCTATGAGTCACCTGTGACTTTATAGCACTTAAAAACAACAACAACAACGCATAATAATGTAGTCTACCTCCATATTTTAATCTATTGTGGTTATTTTTCCATTTTTGTAGCATACTGACTTTCTCGTAAAAACACATGATTCGGTCTTTGGAACTGAATCATGTCATTAAGTGGGGAGTGGGTGAAAATACAAAATTTTAGCAAAATTAGAGCATTAGATTCAACCTGAGCAAAGCAAATTTTCTCTGTTATAGACTCCAGGCTTTTCAGCTACAAGCTCAATTCTTCTTTTTTAAGACACATAAATCTTAATATTCTCCAAGGCAGTTTCTACTTTTCAAATTATGCTTGGAAGAAATCTCACTCAAATCTGTATTTTCTTAATAAAGACAGGTTATATTCCACGCACTTGCTGTAGTCTAAGTATTTTCGTGCAAGAGTTGAAAGCCTTGATGTCATTTTTCTAAATCTCAGCAAGACTATTCCTTGCCTTGCTATTGGATTACTAAGAAACTGACTGTCTTATTAGCTTCCAACATTTGTTTAAAGAGAAATTCCAAATGACTGGTTCTTGAAAAGCAAACTCTCCCATTAGCGTTATTCCTCAAAAGCATCCAGCAGTTTCCTTTCCCTGCAGTGTAACCAGTATCTATTGGGTCTTTAAGTGCAGAGCAGCAGGCAAAGCTCTGAAGTGGCACAGAAATGATTAGCACAGGCCAACACGAAACCCCCAATCAAAGTAAAATATGATGAGTATTAAAACAGAAAGAGAAAATAGCTAGTGATGTGGTTCATGGGGAGTTCCCCTGCTAGCCCATAGGTAGTGCCTCTCTGGTGGTTTGAATCCAGCAGTAACTCTACAGTAGACAGGCAATCTCTTTCCATGCAACTTACAGTTTTGGAAACCTGCTCGAGGAACAGCTCTAAGTTATGACTCAGTAGCAACGAGTGTGTGTGTGTGTGTGTGTGTGTGTGTGTGTAAGAAAGGATGAAAGACAGTAAAATGTTTTCCTTCTCTTCATCTAGGAAAATGTCATGAAGTATGTACAACTTTAACTAAGTAGACCTTACACTAAGGATTTCTGGTGGCTTAGGGGTGAGGAGCTGTACTGCTAACCTCCAAGCATGTGGTTTAGATCTGCCATCTACTCCAGGGGAGAAACATAGACAGTCTTCTCCTGTGTGATTTACTGCTCCTGAAAACCCCCTGTAGGATCAGATTTGCATTGATTCTAGCACAATGGTACACAACAACAGCCCTTACACAGAAGGCAGTGGTAGTTCAGGCCTACAATTCTTGCCTTCTATGCAGAAAATTCATGTTTCTTTCCCAGCCAATACACTTCATGTGCAGCTGCCACTCATTTATCAGTGGAGGCTTGCATATTAACCATGCTGGTGAACAGATTTCAGCAAAGCTAAAAGGCTTGGTGCACTATATCCAAAACTAAGCCAGAAAAGCCCTAGGGTTCACAACAGTCAGGTGAGGTGTACAGCTGAACTTAATGACAAGACAGGGCTCGATATTATTTCACCCTATTGTGCATGGAGCTACTGTGATTCAGAGCTTGACAACAGAAAATAATAACAAGGCCTTGAAAGATAAATGTAATTATGATTGATGACTGTCATTGTTGTTGTTGTTAGGTGAGGTCAACTAGGATCCAACTCATAACAATTTTGTGTACAATAGATTGACTCACTCTCTGGTCCTGTCTCATCCTTGTAATTACTACTGTACCTGAGCTATTACTGCAACCACTGTTACAGTACACCATCTCCCTGAAGGTCCTCATATTGTTTGCTGACCTCATACTTTACCAAACATGATGTTTTGGTATAAAATAACAATAATACTTAGTATTGAGCCTTTACTAGCTGCCAGACACTGCATGTGTCGATTATCTCACTTGGACTTCTCAACAACTCTACTAAGTAGATAGATAGACAAGTTCAATACTCCATCTCCTTCATTTTGTAGGTGAAGAGAATATCTTAATGCATGCATAATTTTGTCCACATGAAACATGGTCAAGTTAAGTAACTTTCTAAGAGTCATACAGCTCCTGCTGTAAGTAGTGGGGCAGGAATATGAACATTTTCAGTACATTGAATTGTGTTCATATGGATCCTGTACATAAATAAGAAGCAGTGGTCTAAAATAATAAAATCAGACAGGACAGTATCCTTTCTCCACATTTATTCAATCTGCATGCTGAATAGCCCAAGAAGCCAGACCATGTGAAGAGAAACATGACATTAGACTCAGAAAAAGTCTCAGTAGTTAATGAACTGAAATATGGAGATGATGCAGTGTTGCTTGTTGAGATTGAAGTTGACTTGAACTTTTCTGATAAAAATAATAGGTAGCAGCCTCCAATGTTGATTACACTTCAGTATAAAGAAATAATTTTTACAATTGGATCACTGAGTATCATACTGATAAATGGTAAACAAATTGAGTGTGTCAAGGATTTCATTTTTCTTAGATCACCAATAAATGCCCATAGATGTAACAATAAATAAATCAAAGTATGGAAACAGGCATCTCAGGGAGGAAGCAGAAGGTGAAGTGAGACTTCTCCTTGGAGGCAAGGATTCTGAGGCTTTGTCTGACATACTTTGGACATGTTGTAGGGAGGAACCGGTCCTTGGAGAGGGACATCATGTTTGGAAGGGTGGAGGGACTTGATACAGCGACTGGGGTAATTGGGATGGGTGTGTCAGAGCCAGTGCAATTGGCATAGGATAGAGCAGGTTTCAGGGATATGAGTCGCAAGCAGATCAACAGAACATAACACAACATAATGTGGGTGTTATAATTAATATCATAAAATAAACTGTATGAATGATTGAATGGAAAATAAATTTGTTCTCTAAACTTGCATTCAATTACAATCACAATTTTAAAAAGTTTTTAAACAGAAATCAAATAATGTACTGGGCAAATCTGAGAAAACAAAGATGTCACTTTGATTAATAAGGTACTCCTGACTCAAGCCACAGTATTTTAAATTGTCTTATGCATGTGAAAGCTGGACAATAAAGGTGTAAGATTGAAGAACCATGCATTTAAATCATGGTGCCTACAAAGAATATTGAAGATACTGTGAGCTGTCTGTCATAAGAACAAACAAATCTATCTTGGAAGAAGTGTAATCAAAGCTTCTAGAAGTGAAGATGGTGAAACTTAGGTCTTGCTTACTTTGAAGACGTTATCAGAGAGACCAGTTCCTAATCATGCTGGTGAAATAGAGGATACGAAAAAAGAAAACCTTCAAGGAAATGCATTGACACTCTGATAAGGGGGATCAGCTTAGTGGACACAGCAGTGGACTCAGACAAATCAGCAGTGAGGTGAGGAGGAGGCAGCATTGGATGGTGCTTCGTTCTGACATAAGTAAGGTTGCTAGGAGTCAGAAGCAACTTCAAGTCACCTAACAGCTGATACAAATGTGAGCCCAGATAGTCTGACTCTAGAATGAATGTGTGCTGTGCACTATAACACTTTAGAAAGTTATTCCACATGTAAGGGAAAGGTTTAGCAGACATGGGAGACTTCGATCATGAAAGATTAGGATCAAATCACAGGGTGAGCATAAGCATATGTTTCATTCCAATAAACCAAACAAAAACTACTACTATAAAGTTGATTCCATCTCATGGCACCTCTCATTGCGTTCCCAAGGCTAGAAATCTTTACAAGATGGACATTCCTGTCTATTTTACACAGAATAGCTGGTAGATTCAAACTGCTAACTTTTCGTTAGCAACCATCACAATAATATACACCACCAGCACTCCTTTAGTGTTGATAACTCAAAAACTCCTTGCTGTGGAGGCAGAATCAACTCACAGAGGGGTCTCTATAGCTTCAAAGACTATAAATTGCATAAGAAAAGACTGCCCACCTTTTCCTGCAGAGTCCTGCAGACTAGGCCATCAGAGATTCCCTAAGACATTAAAGAGGGATTGTCATTTATAGGGTGTACCTTAGAGGTAAGGATGGTGAAACTTCACGCACCTTGGGTATATTTTAAGGAGGGACCAGTCCTTGAAAAAGACATAATGCTGAGCAAGGTGGAGGGATAGGAAAAGAGATAAAGACCCTCATTAGCAAGGTGGATCAACACCGTGGCTGTTACAATACGTTCAAGTATGGTGAGGGTAGTGCCGGATAGGACAAGGCTCAGATCCATCGTTCATAGGGTCTCTATGAGTCAGAGTGGATGGACTTGGTGGCAGCCAACAACCACACCAACAATCTCGAAATTGCCTAAGTCTATGATTTTAAACATGGAAATATTTATTACCTGTCTTAGCAAATTTAAAGTGCTTCTCACACTTCTTTTTTTAAAATTAATTTTAATGAAAGTTTACAGAGACTTAGGGTTTCCAGACATTCATTGTTGCACTGCAACAATGTCCCTTTGCCTCCTTTTTTATACCTAATAATGTACTTTCTACAAAGAGTATTTACTCATTTATCCATTCCATAATCATTGCAAGACTTTGTTTTAAGAAATGAGGATATATAGAAAACTAGGGGTTTTTTTTATTTTAATAATTCAAAGAAATAACAGTCTTATGACTGGCTCTTATAAAAACAAGTTGGAAAGATAAAGTTTGGAATTGGCCAAAGTAGAATTAGTCTGTTTGAATATGAACTTCTACAAATACACAAAATCAATCCTTTGCTTGTCTGATCATTGTTCTTAGGTACTGTCAAGTTGAGTACCACCCAAAATGACCCTAAGAACAAGAGATCTAGACTTTGACCTCTTCTTGTGTACCTCACCATCTCTGACACACTGAAACCCATTGCTGCAGTCACTGTGTCAGCCTTCCACCTTTGCAAGCATCATGTCCTCCAACGAATAACCTCCCCCAAGTAACATGACCCAAGTGTGTGAGACAAGCCAGTAAAAAAGATCCTTTCTTGCTTGTAAGCCCAGGAGCTGTGGCCAGACCTGGAGGAATTTGAAGGAATGGGCTTCTACCAGAACGGAGATGGGGATGGGTGGAAGATCCTGAATAGAGGAGGTGGCAGTCAGCATCAAAGATTTAACAGACCTCACTGTGACCTTAATATCCATATCTGGAACACTGGCCCATCGTGCTAGCCGTTAGTCTTACCCAGAATGCTCAACATTCTCCCAGGAGCACTTCTTGCCGTATCTATTCCTCAACTAAGATCTCGTAGAAACCCCATCCCTGCAAATTCTCTCAGGCCTCACTGATACCTCCTAGGCTTACAAGTAAGAAAGGATCTTCTTCTTTACTTGCTTGTTAGAGAGTAAATGATCACATTCCTACTTAAATTTTGTCTTGTATTTTGCTTCCTAAATGGTAGCTGAAAGAAAAAAAAAATACATCAACAGAGTTGCCTTTGAAATTCTGTTCAAAAGCCTTTTGGACATGTGGTCGATGAGATGGTAGGAGAGTGAAATGGACAGATTACAGTAAATGGCCACTCATTTCTGTTAATCCTATTACTCACACCCAGGAAAGGAACCACACCAACTTTTCAATTTGTCTTTGGTTAAATAAAACATGTATGTCTTTATTTTGGTTAACTAGATGGAGAATTCTATTTCAACATGAAATTTTGCGCCACTGTTGTAAGATGGGACTGACATCAGGGTTGAGGGAAGACACAAAAGGAGGGGAGGAATGATGTATACTGTGTTGAAACAGATGAGGGAGAGAACTGATTAAAAGGGATGTATGAATGGGTATTCTTGTCATTACAGAAGTCCAGAGTAAAGGCTGCACAGTGGAGTGGACTTGGGGCAAGGAATTACATAACAATGAAAGAGTTTTTCTTTTCAAGGAGAAGCATGAATTGGGGAGGCAGGGGTGGGTAAGGAGAAAAATGCAACAATAAATGACTGGAAACCCTAAGTCTCTGTAAACTTTCATTAAAATTGATAAGAAAAGAAAGAATTAGATTGAAAAAAGTTAAAGTACATGAAAACTAAGGACGCTTTTCAAATGCTCAGTATGATTAAAAACCACTAAGTCTGCCAATCATCAACTGAAATAATGCAGTTATGTCTGGCAGAAATATAGAGAGTAACCTGTGAAGTCTATTCACCTCATGCTAGAAAGAGAAAACCATTTTAGAAATGTTCACTGAATTGGCCAGGTACATAGTGAAGGCCAAACAAAGACATGAGCATAGCTTTTCTCCCTTATCACTGCCCAGTGCCTGTCATTTTCTGAAAGAGCAATTGTAGCTACTGCTTTCCAAAGACTGTAACCTCACTGTACCATATCCTAGTATGAGATGAAGGTAATGTTCAAAATAATCTCCACAACATTGAAGCAGCATGAGACTTGGTTCCTTTCATCTTCTGGTAGTTCAGTTCTGTGCGTATGGATTGAGAGATAGACTGTAAATACAAGTTGGAATTTGTCAGTGCTTTAAAGCCTTTGTAACTTTTGGAAATGAATATTTAACGATGGAAACAAAAACATAGTAAAATCTGAAACAGAAACAGATTGATAACGTCAAAATGCCTTTTGGAAGCGAATACTGGATTCTTTTCCTATCATGAACATTTATCTTTGCCATGTATCTATAGTTTTTCTACAAATATCCATATTTTAGACCAATATTATTATCAATCATAATAATTAACATCAATTGTACTCAATATAACAAATCATAAATATGAATACAATATAAGCTCAAATATAGGTATTTAAAATTGTTTACAATTTTAAATTAATTGTAACAATTACTATTTAAACCATCTGTATATGTACAGTTCAATGACATGAATTATATTCCTTCAGTTGTTCAACCATCAGTACTGACAAGATTCACATTTTTTTTCATCACCCTTAGCAGAAACTCTTTAAGAAAGTATTCTTTATTTTCTCCTCATCCTGGCCTATATACACAGGCAAGAAAGGATTGTGCTTATGCAAAATCTATCCTTGGACCAGGAGGCAGTCATCAGAACAGAGCAAGAGCACACTGCATGGTTCATAGTTAGGAAAGGAGTGTGTCAGGGATATGTTCTGTCTTCATACCTTTTTAATCTATAGGTGGAACATATATTTTGAGAGGCTTGACCTTATGAGGAGAAGTGTAGAATTAAAATTTTAGCAAGAAAGACTCATCAACAACTTGTATTATGCAGAGGATACAACCTTATTTGCTGAAACTGGGAAGGAACTGAAGCACTTGGTACAGAAGGTTAAGGACTGTAGTCTTCAATATGGATTGAAGTTCAACATCAAGAAAACAAAAATTCTCACCACTGGGCCAATTGACAGCACTATGGTAGATGAAGGTGAGACTGAAGTTGTTTACAATTTTAATTCACTTGACTCCATAATCAACACTCTTAGGATGAGCAGTCAGGAAATCAAAAGACAAATTGCATTGAGAAAGTCTGCTCTCAGGGACCTCTGTAGAGTACTAAGGAACAATGATGTCGGTCTAGAGACTAAGGTACGTCTGATCCAGGACCTTGTCTTCACAATTAAAGGCTTTACATTAGAGACCTGACTAATTACTAAGGATGATAGAAGAATTGATACTTTGAAGTTATGGAGCTGGGAAAGGGTCTGGAACATACATACCATAGACAGCCAGGAAAACAAATAGGTCTTTCTTAGAGAGAGTGAAACCAAGTTTATCCTTGGAGGCTAAGATTTTGAAGCACGTGGCCATCAGGGACTGGAACTTGGAGAGGGACATCATGCTTGGAAGATTGAAGGACAACTCAGGAGAAGAAGACCCCAGATAAGATGGCTTGATACAATAACTGGGAAAATGGGGGTAGGTGTGTCCAAGTCAGCGAGGCCTCAGAGGTGTTTTACATAGGGTCATTATGAGTCACAGGTGACTCGACAGCACATACCAAACAACAAATTTCCTGTAAGGATCTCTGACGGCCGAGTGGTAAGGAGTTGTGCTGCCAAACCACACCTGGTAGTTTGAAATTACCAACAGCTCATCAGCAGAAAAATGGGCAATCGTCTTCCATTCAATTGATAGCCTCTGAAAACACTCTGTGAAGAATCAGCTATAAGTCAATTCCAACTTCATAGCAATGGCTTTGACTTTGCATTTTTTATCTGCTTGTGGCAGCCACTAGTAAACTTAGATATACAAGCATTTGCCTGGTCTACATATTTTACATAAATATAGTACATACAGTAGTTTTGGGGTTGTTGTGTTGTTGGTTTTTTTTTTCAGTTATAACTTATTTTTAATTTTCCCAACAAATTTAAACTTTTCTTAGAATTTTGAAAACATTTCTTGGTTTCATCACAGTTTATAATTGTTTGTTTGATTCAGAGTTTTGAACCAGTTCAACCTGATTCAATCATGGATGATACAATTCTGAATTTTTAAAATGTGAATTAGTCAGAATTCTAACTATAAAGGGGAAATTTACAGATTGAAGACCAGTTAAAATCCTAATCTCCCTCATAAGAAACAAGAGCAGTGTGTGTATTGTATAACAAGCAAATATTTTTTTTAAAAAATTTTTTATCATTAATTTTAATGAAAATTTAGAGACTTTGCATTTCCATTCATTCATTGTTGTACTTTTCTCCCTGCCTTCCCCAGTACACTCCTCTCTTTGAAAAGTATAAGAAAAATTCTTTCATTGTTTTACAATCCTTTCCCCCAGGTACACTTCACTATGCAGCCTTCATTCTGGTCTCCTGTCACAACAGTAATACCTAATCACCTATCCCTTTTAAACAGTTCTCTCCCTCATCTGCTTCAATGCAGTATACATTATTTATCCCATCTTTCTCAGTCTCCCCACCCTCACCCCAATGTCAGTCCTGATTTACAACAATGGCACCATGCAGTATTTGTCCCTTTGTGACTGAGATATTTCACTCAGTATAATGTCCTCCAGGGTCACCCATTTTGAATAATATTGCATGAGTTTCTTGTTTTTCAACGCAGCATAGTATTCCATTGTGTGAATATACCACAGCTTCTCTATCCATTCGTTTGTTGATGGACACTTAGGTTGTTTTCAACTCCTTGCTATTGTGAACAAAACTGCAATAAACATGGTTGTGTGTGTGTATATATATATATATATATATATATACATATATACATACATGTATATATATATATATATACACGCTTGTGTGACAGTTATGGTTTTTTTAGGGTATATTCCCAGTAGTGGAATGCTAGTCAGATGGTATCTTTATTTGCAACTTTTTGAGAAAGTGCCACACTGCCTTCCAAAGTGGTTGCACCATTTTACACTTCCACCAACAGGGAATAAGGGTTCCAGTTTCTCCACAACCTTTCCAGTCGTTTTTGTTTTCTCTTCTGTTAAATTTTACTATTCTTACTGAGGTGAGCCGATATCTCACAGTTGTTTTCATACAGTAGTTTTATATCTGACTTACTTCACTGAGTTTAATTTTTTTTAGTGGTTTGCCTACAAAATCTGTATTTGTGTTTCATACTTTTCTTCATTCACATTGTATTTCATACACACATTCTCATACATCGTGTTTTATAAAATTAATCCCTGTTAAATTATTCCTGTTATTTTCAGATCTCCATACCATTGCATTTTCTTTAAATAAAATTTTTATTTTATACTGGTTTACTGGAGACAAAGGTGCATCTGGCAAAGGCCATGGTCTTTGCAATCACTTGTTATGCATCAGAGAGCTGGACAATGACCAAGGAGGATAGAAGAATTGATGCTTTTGAGCTTTGGTGTTGGAGAAGAGTGCTGAGGTGCCATGGACTGCTAAGAGAACAAACAGATTCATCGCGGAGAGGGTTAAACTGGGCTGCTCCTTGGAGGCAAGGGTTCTGAGGCTTTGTCTGACATACTTTGGTCATGTTGTAAAGAGAGATCGGTCCTCGGAGAGGGACCTCATGCTTGGGAGGGTGGAGGGCAGGCGCAGGAGGGGAAGGCCCTCTGGGAGATGGATTGATTCAGTGACTGGGGCAATCGGGATGAGTCTGTCGGAGGCAATGAGATTGGCACAGGACAGAGCAGAGTTTAGAGCTGTTGTACATAGGGTCTCTATGAGTCGCAAGCGACTCGACGGCACATAACAACAACAACATACTGATTTACTTACAAAATTTGTATACTTTGTGTTTAACGCCAGGTATTTCCATTTCCTTTACCCACCTCTTCCTCCACCCATCAAATTGTGCAGCCCTCCAACTACTACCCCCATTGCGCCCCTGTGCTCCCTTCCTTCCCCTTTGAATCCTTATATACATTCTATAATAAAAGTCTTATCCAGTATTTGTCCTTATGGAACTGAGTGAGTTCACTTATCAGCTTAATGTTTCAAAGATTCATCCATCTCATAGAATGTATCAAAATTTATCTTTATCAGATGAATAGTTTGCAAGCAGGAGTGGCATCCACTTCCATAATAGCTTGCCTTTGGAAACTTATGGACCTGGAGAAAGGACAAAAGTTGTACAGGCAGTGACCAGGACTTTCGTTCATAGGGTCATTATGAGTCACCTACGACTCAATCGCACTTAACAACACCACCACCATCAGCTGCATCAGCAGCATAGAGAGAGCAATTGGCCTAGTGGACAGAAAGCCATGATCCTAAGCCAAAGGTGAGTAACTCTGCTCCACTGCCCTCAGGCCTGCCTTTAATTGTTTTTGGTGAAACATTCTTCTAGGTCGTGTAACTCTGGTATGTCCACTTGCCGTATAGAGGTAACTCGTGGTTGCTGTGAAGCTGAACACTGTGACACTGATGAGTCAAATGTGAGAATGGTTACCCATGGTGGACAGTGTTTGGTAGAGCTCCAGATTAAAACAAGCTTGGAAGCAGGAGTGGCATCCACTTCCCTAATAGCTTGCCTCTAGAAACCCTATGAACCTGGAGAAAGGACGAAAGTTGTACAGGAGGTGTCCAGGACTTTTGTTCATAGGGTCACTATGAGTCACCTGTGACTCAACAGCACTTAACAACAACAAATGAATAATAGTTTATTTTATGTATCTATACATATGAATTTTTTTTTAATGTAGAGATATAAATACCATTGTTGTTGTTAGGTGCTATCAAGTGAGCTACAACTCACAACCCTATGTACAACAAAACACTGCATCTATTTCAAGAAGTAATGTACATATATATGTTGCTATAGTTGTTGATACAATTTTTCTCTTATGAATAACGCTGTAAAGACCATCACCCAGTCACTTCCTCATGTGGTTTCAACTCCTAGCAAACCTCCATCTAGTTTCCAGACGAGGAGACTCACCTTTGTCCCACAGAAGGCCCGTGATCTCATTAATAGCTGTTTTTTCCAGAAAGTTCTAAGATATAATTCTATACCCCCAAATCTGAATTAGCTAAAATAGAAGATTACAGACTTTAAAATTCATGGAAATCATTTCCTGCCTACTCACTTTCATTCTGCCCCATCCTCTGTCTCTATGTGAAACCTCCCACTCACACTTCAGAACTCAGCGTTAGTGTTAATTCCTTCAGAAAATCTTTTCTGTTTCCTAGCCCTATATCAGCCTCCTGTAGAACACACAAGGAATTGTCTTTCTCTCTTTCTTAGTTTTCTTAATTTGTAATTGTGCATTTTCTAAGAGGGAGGGGGAGGAGAAAGAGGATGAGTTTATCTCTCTGTAAATTCTCCATCACCGCCACCAGCTGCCATGGGGTCAGTTCTGCCTCATGCGCACCCCTTGTAGTCAGAGTACAACTGTGATTCCTTGGGCTTTTCGTGACTTCTTTTCTTAGTGTTTTAGGTCTGTCTCCTAAGGTCTCACTGAATGGTATCCACGCTTCCAAAGTTGTTTCTCAGCTGAAATGATTACTCATTTGCATCACTGGGAAACTCCTTCTAAACTATATAAACCTTTTGAAAACAGAAACTCGGCATCATTGTTTTCTAGACAGAATCAACTCATTGCTGAAATCCCTTGGATTTCTGAGGCTTTAAATGAGAAGGGAGGAAAAGTGAGATTTTTGGTTTGGTTTGGCTTTTCTCACTATTTTATACTAAAATGCTTGTATGGCACAAAGTAATTGCTCAATAAATATTTGCTGAATGCTATTAATGAATTGAAAATAGCACAGAACAACTATGTATCACAATGTTTCATTGAGAAACTAGATCCTGATTGAAGGGTCTGAAATTCTTTCCTGATTGAAGGGTTTTGAAACAGTAGCTCACCTCCACTCCTCCTACTAATTGATTCCATCCTTCCTTTAGCATATCCTTTCTCTGCTGAGACAATCTCAAATCTAAGCAGTTGGTGATAGTCTAGTAGCCTAACCCAGGGATTCATAGTACAGTGGTTAAAGTGCTGTGAAAGCCACTAACCAAATGGACGCAGCTAGAACTCACCAGCTGCTGAGGGAGAAAGATGCTTTGGCCAGCTTCCCTAACAATTACGTCCTTGGAAATGCTATGGAACATTTCTACTCTGTCCTATAGGGTCATTATGAGTTGTAATTGCCTCAATGGCAGTTTGCTTGGTTTTTTCTATTAATGACTTATTCAAACATAAAGCTAAGGAAGAAAAAAAACAAGTGAGAGTGTGAAAGAGGAGAACAGAATGGAGAGGGCTGGTTTAGAGTGGAGATAAAATCTTGATGCTGGAGATTTCCACAGAGACACTTGTTAAAATGTCTTTTTCACCTGTAGTCTTCACCAAAATTGCTCACCAGGATCGAATTGTGAAACAAAATTCAATCTTGCTGATCCCCTTTTGCTTTCAAAGTAAGACCACAGATTTTGGAAGTTTTATAAATAGTTGTCAAATGCATGCATGATCTTTCTTCTTCTCACTTAGATTTTTGAGGGAGCCCTGTTGGTATAGCGTATATCAGTCTGCTTACTTAAAAGTTGATGGTTCAAATCCACTAGCTTCTTCTAGGGAGAAAGAGAAGCAGTATCAGCCATAGAATCCCAGTGGAGGACAGTGGGTTAGATTAGAGGAGAATAGGAGCTCTAGTCATGTAGTTCTTAGGCTGGTGTGCTGCTGATCCAGAAGTGGTGCTCTCTCTGGTAGTTCAAAAACACTGGCAGCTCTGCACGAGAAAGATGGGAAATCTCTTCCCATGAGATTTACAGCCTCCTGATCTCCTGCCCTACTCCTCCTGACCTCCTGGAGGGTCAGCTGTGAGGTGATACTGACTGGACAACAGTGAACTTTTGTTTGAGTGGTCTGTTATAGTCACTTTAGAATAGTAATGATTAGACTGCATAACATCTAACCTGTTTAGTTGATACTTATTTCAAAATATCTTCTGAGCACCCATTGTGTGCACCTGTTTCATCTCACAGGCTCTGGGCTTGTGGTTAGGAAGAAGCAGTCCCTGGATAGGAACGTCATCTTTGGTCAAGTAGTAGATAAGTGGGCAGGGGGAGGAGGAAGGAAGAGGCTTAATAAAGTCAGTTGTTCTAGTGACTGCAACATTGGACTCAAGCACAGGGGCAATGGTGAGGTTGTTTCAGGTCCGAGTTTGGGCAGCATTCATGATGTGGTGGTGATGTACTTCCCTGTCGAGACTGACTCATAACTGACCCTTCAGTGGGATTTCAGAGGCAAGTAATCGCATGGGAGTTGATTGACCATCTTTCTTCTGTGGAGCAGTTGACAGATTTGAACCACTTATCTTTGGGTTGACAAGGCAAGTCCTTACCCCTAGGCTACCAGAGCTCTAGAATACATAGGGTCGCTGTCATAGCACCTAACAACATGTCTCAGGCAGTACCATAGGTGCCTGTAGGGCTACACAGTTAACTTTCTTTCTTCTGTGGTGTTTGATGAGCTCTCGTTGAAGAGCTCTCCTTAAAGGGCTTACTGGCACAAAAATGGATCAAACTTTTGAGATATTTTGAGTTGATTTCTTTGCAGAGAAAATGGTAACTTGGGGGGAGAACGTGGAATGCCCAGGGAGGCAGAGCTGGACTTAGAACGAGGAGCTAGGTGTCTTTGTCCAGGCTTCCCTGTGAGGATCACAACTTCTGCTCTCCATCTGGCTTCACTGTAAGCTGCAGGCCTTGCAGCAATCATCGTCTGGCCATTTGGTGCATACAGCAACCCTGCTTAAAAGGTTTAGTAATTTGTCAGTGGGATTAGGCCAAACGTATTATTTTCCATGCAGACCCAGAGAGAAGACACAGTCTCTGGGCTGAAAAGCATATTGAGTCATTCCCAGGGGAAGCATTTGCATAAGACAGAAATAGTGGGTGTTTATATAACCACATCATTTTGACCCAAGCTCTTAATCCTTCTGTATGGCTCCGTTGAAGATAGGGAGGAGGAAGGAGGTGGGGGAGGGAAATGGATTAAGGGCTGACATCATAGGTCTGTTCTTAGAATGAGAAGCTGTTGATAGAGCTATGATAGGAGTCAAATAGCCTGTCTTGATGTGAGCTTAGTCAAGTACAATAAGATCTCTGTTGCATGCAGCTTTGGCAATAAATAGTACAAGGAAAACCCAGGTTAAAGCAAAATTTAGTATTCAAAATTATAACTTCTTAAAGTTAAAAATTAATACTGCTTTGATTGTGTAATAAATAATCTATAATGAAATTATTTACTTTCTCTAGGAAATCTTGTGTTACCAAATTGAGAACTCATATATGAAATTATTTCAGATGATGTGTGGAAAAAAATTTCATTTGTACTTAAATATAAGTGTTATGCATACACATGCAAAATACATATTTATTTTTTTATATATATGCCTGTGGAAAGAATGGGAGCCACATGGGGATGCCTAAGTCTGACTTTTGTTAATTTCACAAAAGGCAGCAGTTCCCATCAGCAGTATCCACAGTACAAGACCAATTCCCGTAAGGTCAGACATGGCCCCCTTGCTCCCTTACCTACTTCTAGTAATTCCAACACCAATCATATTGCTCTAATACTGGGTCTGAAATCCATTGCACTGGCCATGCAGATCTCAAAGAATAATACAGTCATGGGTTTTATTAGGGAAGTTAATAGATTATAATTCAGGTGGGCAGCACATTGGCAGTGCAACTCCTTATAACTAAGCTACCAGAGCTCCCTAGATTATTTGTTGTTGTTGTTATTGTTATCCATAAAGATTGAGAGAGTTCTATGGAATTGTCTGTAGTGAGTGCACAGTTAACCCAAACCACAGTTAATCCTCCTGTGGTTTGAATCCACAAGTAGCTCTGCTGGAGGAAAATGGTCAGTTTTCTCCCATTATAATTTATATTTTTGAAGACCTAATGGAATAACATCGCTTTGCATCCTGAACAACTCAAGGGAAGTAGGTGAGTGAGTGAAAATTATATATATATATATAAATTATTGGCACTATTTTTAAAATTTTGAAGTAAAAAAAATGAGTTTCAAGAATTTTCAAAGAATTTTTTCCCATGAGCAAAGCATAGCCTACCAGCTGCCCTGTGGGAGAGCGCAGGATGGGCAATCTCCTCTTGTGTGATTTACTGCCTCTGAAAACCTACAGGAAGGTCCACAGTGGGTTGGTTCTGACTCAATGATACAAAACAACAACAACACAGTTTATATTACCTAGAGGTTTGTACTATATACAGAGCTCCTGTGCTGCAATCACGAAGGCACACTGTTCGAGTCAACCAGAGGCTTCATGGGAGAAGGATGAGTAATCTCTTCCTGTGTGATTAACTGCCTTTGAAAGCCTGCCAGAGGGTCAGCTTTCAGTTGGTTCTGACTCTATGGTGAACAACAACAACAAAAACAACAGCTTCCTGTTTATTTCCTCAAATATTCTTTTTCTTATAGCTGTTAATACTACCTATTAAATTATTTGGCATGTTGTTTTAAGCCAGAGGTGGTGGTGGTTGTTTTGTTATGTGCCATCAAGTCGCTTGCGACTCATAGCGACCCTATGAATGAGAGCCCTAAACTCTGCTCTGTTTTTGTGCCAATCGCATTGTCTCTGCAATTACCCCAGTCACCAAATCAATCCACCTCATAGAGAGCCTTCCCCTCCTGTGCCGTCCCTCCACCATCCCAAGCATGATGTCCCTCTCCAAGGACCAGTCCCTCCTTACAGCATGTCCAAAATATGTTAGACAAAGCCTCAGGAACCTTGCCTTCAAGGAGCAGCCCCATTTAACCCTCCCCAGGATGAATCTGTTTGCTTTCTTAGCAGTCCATAGTACCCTCAATACTTTTCTCTAGCACCACAGCTCAAAGGCATTAATTCTCCTTCTATCTTCCCTAGTCATTGACAACTCTCTGACGCATAGCAAGTGATTGCAAAGACCATGGCCTGTATCAGACGCACCTTAGTTTCAGAGAGACAC
>NW_006399803.1:14696211-14729277 GCF_000299155.1 Elephantulus edwardii
GTTGCTATAATCAAGGATGCTTTAGGCAGAATATTAAATGATCCAGGAAGTATTAAAAGAAAATGGAAAGAATATACTGAGTCACTGTATCGAAAGTAATTGGCAGACACAGAAGAATTTCATGAAACAACATATGAGCAAGAGCCTATGGTGATGAAGGAAGAAGTTCAGTCTGCTTTGAAGGAAATAGCAAAACATAAGGCCCCAGAAATAGATGGTAGACCAGTTGACATAAGCCTGAGGTAGAAGAACATATTTTGTAAAAGGCATAAAATAATTAGAAAAAGGTAAGTGGGAAAAGCAAAAATGTTACAACAAAACAAGAGATAAAAACCCCCTTCAGACAGACACACTTTAATAGAAGAGCATGGGATTAAGTTTTAGCTATTTCTGGTTACACTTTTAAAGATGTCATTGCAGTTGTGTACGAACTGAGTCAAAACCAAACCCTAGCTGATTTTCTGGCAGATTTTCAGAGGCCGTAAATCACGTGAAAGGAGATTGCCCATCCTTCTCCCATGGAACAGGGAATTTGGTGAATTTGAACTGCATTCCTTTGAGATTGCAGCACAGACAGCTTCTTATCTCTAGGCCATGAGAGCTACTCTCTTTTAAAGATTGATTGCTTTTTAATTTTTTTATAAATGTGTACAGAAAATGAGAATGTACTCTTTTAAATAAGTTCCACAAACCTGATCAAACACAGATATTAGTAATATCTGACCTATCTGAATTAGTTCTGTTCATCTCTAACATCTGTGGCCATGATTATTGGATTCTATATAAAGTCTGGATGATTAATTTGTTTCTTTTGTGGAATAATTTTCAAAGGTCTACAGTAAAGTTGGAACGGAAGCAATAGATTTGATTGATTTTTATCATGACTTAGAAAATTTCCTGGAAAAGTCCTTTAAAGTCTTGAAAAAAATTCCACATTAAAATATAAAATTTTAGTCAGCAGTTCATTTAGGGTTGGGAAAAGAGGGGAGCAATTTTTAACAAATCTTATGTTGGAGAAGAGTCTTGAACATACTGTAGATGGCCAAGAAAACAAATGGGTCTGTCTTGGAGAGGGAGAAACCAAGTCTCTCCTTGTAGGCTAGAATTTTGAAGCTCTGTCTCATTTACTTTGAACATGCCAGAAGGGACAGATCCTTGGAGAAGAATATCTTGCTTGGAAGGGTTGAGGAGCAGCGCAGTAGAGGAAGGCCCCAGATGAGATGGGTTGACTCAGTAACAAGGGCAACGGGAATAGATGCGTCAGAGTCAGTAAGACTTGCTCAAGATTGGAGAGGCTTCAGAGCTGTTGCACATAGGGTCACTATGACACTATGAGTTGCAGTTGACTCAACAGCACATAACAGCAACAGCAACATTACATGTTTTAATAAATTCCATTTAGTGTGGGTGGTGCCAAAATAAATTAAAATTTTAAAAGCAATACAGGCAATTATATATATCGTGAAATTGAAACTGTTCAACATTCTTTGGTTTGTGTTGGAGAATTGATTGCATTTACTTTCAGTGTTCCAAAGGAGTTTTTCATCTGTCACTTGCACTGCAATTGAGTGTTGCTCAAAATGGAAAAACCAATGCATTTTGTGTGCCTTTGCTGTCCTAGTAGGTAGGGAGTTGCACCAGCTTCTCCATGAGAGAAAAATAGACAGTCTCCTTCTGTGCTATTTACAGCCTATCAAAACCTGCTAGAGGGTCAGCTATGAGTCAGATCCAACTAGAGGGCAAATGACAGTAACATAGTACGTAGTGGGGAACTCTCAATGAGATGGATTAACACAGTGACTGCGGCAATGGGCTCAAGTGTGTCAGAAATGATGAGGATGGCACAGGACAGGACAGAATTTAGATCTGTTGTTCATAGGGTCACTATGAGTCTTACTCAACTCAAGGGCAATTAACAACAACATAGGTAATTTTGCTGCTACCTAAAAAGACCAGTTCAAATCCATCCACAGCTCTGCGGAAGAAAGATGGGCAGTTTCCTCTCTTGTGATTTACAAAAACTTGCTGGAGGATCAGCTCCAACTCTGTAACAACTAGTAAGTGATTGAGAGACTATCATCACAATTCAGTGGGAGAATCACTCTTCTAGACCTCCAGAGATTTTCAATGACAACTTATAAAAAGCAACCCTTCTAGTAGATACTAACCCAAGGAATCTGGAATGTATTTATGGAAATTTGCGTTAGATAGCCTATCATTCTTGTTTTGGATTACTTAAGTAGATAGAATTTTTCCAAATATTCAGAATTATATACAGGGAGAGATATGGAGGTATTACTTCCCTGATTCCTTGATGAAGCTTCCTCCACTTTTTAACACTGGTTTAGAAGTCCATTTCAGTGCCTGATCTTACGAAGTTCTTGTTCAGTGTTAACAGGAATAAAAATGAAGGAATGCGTTTTATTCTGAGTTGAGGAGAAGTTTTGTAATCTAAAACCCACAACTCTGCATCAGGTTTTCTTTTCGTACCACATAACCTAAGTGTTTTTTTACCCAACAACACTTTACCATTCCCATAACCTCATTGTTTTGGTTTGTTTGGTGTTTTTTGTGTTTTTTTTAAAATGTTGTTCTAACCATCAGAGTATTTTATTAGTATATCATGTATAGGTTTAATAATAAAAATTTCAAATTGATAGAGAAGAGGAGGGAGCATCACTAATTTGCCTATTTTACTAGAATGTGGTGCTAAATTTCAATAAATATGTTACTAGGTCTTTCTCTTTTATATATTGCATCAACTTGTCAGCAGAGGTATTTTATTTATTATTATTTTAAATTTATTTTAATGAAAGTTCACAGAGACTTTGGATTTCCATTCACTCATTGTTGTACTTTTCTCCCTGGCCACCCCTCCCCCCCAGTTCACTTTTCTCTTTGAAAAGTAAAAGAAAAAAATGCTTTCATTGTTATTCAATCCCTCCCCCCAGGTCCACTCCACTATGCAACCTTCATTCTGTACTCCTGTCATGACAATAATGTCTAATCATATATCCCTTTTAAACAGTTCTCTCCCTCTTCTGTTTCAATGCAGTGTACATTATTTATCCCCTCTTTCGCAGACTCCCCCCAATGCCACTGTTATAAAAGAGGCATTTTCTTCTTTGGTATTAATGGTACTCAAGCAGCATTTGTTAGCATCATTCTTCTTTCAGTTGCAAGAATTGTCATAGTTTCATCGATGGAGTGGAGCATTTCTTCACTGCTCTTATTTGGAATGCCAGGTGTTTTTCAGTTGGATACCAACAGTGAATTCACAAAGCAAACATGGTTTGCCTTTTAACCTTTACTGCCTTGAGAATTCCAGCAAAACTCAAAGGGAGAGTGTGAGGAAGATTGTATGTCTGCAGAAGCTGCCACCTGCTTGGTAAAGCTTTGAAACTGAAAGTAGATCTGGTCTCACTGGCTGGGAACTCCTAGGTTACAGGCTGATATTTATCTTTCACAAATATGAAGCTTGGCTATTTTTGGAGGTGAACTGAACTCTTGACAGTGGTGTATGTTTCCCTGGATTTGCATGTCATAGATCCTGGAGCACACTACCTGGAAGGAACTTGGAGACAAATTGAGACAATTCTTGCAGAGGCTAATAATCTAGGGTCACACAGTAAGGGTTGATAGTCCGAACTGGAACCCGGGTCTCTACACAGCCATTCGTTTAGTTTAACCTCAGCCAACACCCAACCAGTTGTCAAGTCGGGTCTGTCTCCTGAAGAACATGTATGTGTCAGAGTAGAACTTTACTCCAACGGCTTTTCCATAATTGACCTTTCAGAAACAGATCTCCACATGTTTTTCTGAGAAACTTCTGGTTGGATTTAAACTGCTTACCTTACTATGCATCACAGAGCTGGACAATAATGACTAGAGATGATAGAAGGTGAATTGATATCTTTGAGCTGTGGTGTTGGAGAAGAGTATTGAATATACTATGAATTGCTAGGAAAACAAACAGGTTCGTCCTGGAGAGGGTTAATCCAGGCTACTCCTTGGAGGCAAGGATTCTGAGGCTTTGTCTGACATACTTTGGATATGTTGCGAGAAGGGATCAGTCCTTGGAGAGGGACATCATGCTTGGAAGTGTGGAGGGACAGCAGAGGAAGGTAAGACCCTCTATGAGATGGATTGATTCAGTGACCGGAGTAATGGGGGTAGGTGTGTCAGTGACAATAAGATTGGCACAGGATAGAGCAGGGTATAGGACTATTGTACATAGGGTCGCTTATGAGTCACAAGTGATTTGATGGCACATAACAAAAACAACAACAACAACAACAACCTTTCTCTTAGCAGCCAAGTGCATTAACCACTTGCACCAAGCAGGTACCTGTTTTACCTAGTGACACTGTTGTTGTTGTTACGTGCCATCCCAGATGAGTTTCCCAATGCAATTCATCTCCTGATTTCCTGGATGCTGTTACCAAGAGTGTTGACTGTGGAACCAAGTAAACTAAAACTAATTAACTATCTCAATCTCTTCACCATCCATACTGATGCTGCCAATTGACGCAGTGGTGAGAATCTTTGTTTTCTTGATATTGAGCTTCAATCCATATTGAAGACTGCAATCCTTGACCTTCTGCAGCAAGTGCTTCAGGTCCTCCTCAGTTTCAGTGAACAGGATTGTGTCATCTGCATAACACAGGTTGTTGACATGTCTTCCACCAATCCTGATGCCACATTCCTCCTCATACAGCCCAGCATCTCAGATGATCTGTTCTGCATACAGATTGAAAAGCTATGGAGACGAAACACATCCCTGACAGACCCCTTTCTTGATTTTGAACCATCCAGTGTCCCCCTGCTCTATTCTGACCACTGCCTCTTGGTCCAAGTATAGGTTTTGCACTAACTACCACTAATTCCCTACCCAACACTGTGTGTCTCTTGTCTCTGACTGGAGGATATAAACCCAGGACTTATAGGCTCAACCTGTCCTTCCACAAAATCCCATGATGGTAACTCAACCACTCCAGAATGTCCACAAGAAACTAGACTGCAAGTGGAGACTACTCAGAGAACTTTACCAGCAGGGCTTCATAAATTGAAATCATAATGTTCAATGTCTTTAAAATAATATTTGATTAGAGTATCATTGGTCAATTAGCAGCATCATGAAAGATAGTGAAGAGAAGGAGATGGATAACAGCTTCAGTTTACTTGGCTCTACAGTCAACACTCTTGGTACCAGCACTGGGAAAGTCTGCTGTCAGAGACCTCTCCAAGGTACTGAGGAGCAACGATGTCAGTCTGGAGACTAAGGTATACACCTGATCCAGGGGCTATAGTCTTTGCAATTACTTGTTGTGTATCAAGGAGCTATATAGTGACTAGGGATAATAGATAATTGATACCTTTGAGCTGTGGTGCTGGAGAACAGTATTGAATATACCAGGGACTGCTAAGAGAATGAACAGGTTCATCCTAGAGATGGTGAAACCAGGCTGCTTCTTGGAGGCAAGAATTTTGAAGCTTCGTCTGACCTACTTTGGACATGTTTCAAGAAGGGACCAGTCCTTGAAGAGGGAAATCATGTTTGGGAGGGTGGAGGGACAGCTCAGGAGAAGAAGTCCCTCAGTGAGATGGATTGATTCAGTGACTGGGGTAATAGGGGTTGGTGTGTCAGAGACAATAAGATTGGCACAGAATAGAGCAGGATTTAGGGCTGTTGTACATAGGATCGCTATGAGTCCCAGGTGACTCAACCACATATAACAGTTATTACATAAAGTTTATATGGAATCCAAAAGACAGTACAATGAAAAATAAGTCTGCTTCTTTCTCATTTATCCTAATCTATTACAAATAATTTTCTTATTTTTAAGAAAAGTTTCTTTTTTTTTATTACTTTCACAAGTAGTCTGTATGTAATCTTTCTTTTTTCCCCCACAAATGGTAGAATACTTTGTGCATAGTTCTAGAATTTAAAGGGTTTTTCCACTTAAAAATAAATCTTGACAATTATTCA
Organism: Elephantulus edwardii; assembly: GCF_000299155.1. Classification (NCBI taxonomy): domain Eukaryota; kingdom Metazoa; phylum Chordata; class Mammalia; order Macroscelidea; family Macroscelididae; genus Elephantulus; species Elephantulus edwardii. The sequence goes on from NW_006399803.1 coordinate 14,702,201, forward strand.
ATGTCAGTGCATATGTTGTTGTTATCATGTGCCATTGAGTCAACCCAACTCATAGCAACCCTGTGCACAACAGCTCTGAACCCTGCACCACTCTCACTGTCCCTTACACACATACCCTCATTATCTCAGTTATTGTATCAATCCATCTCCTCCAGGATCTTCCTCTCCTGCACTGCTCTTCCACCCTTCCAAGCATGGTGTCCCTTTCCAAGGAGTTGTCCCTCCTGACAACATGCCCAAAGCATGTGAGATGCAGTTTCAAAATTCTTGCCTTGAAGGAAACAGCTTGGTCTTGTCCTCTCTGGGACAGACATGTTACTTCTCTTGGCAGCCCATCTTATGTTGAGTATTCTTCTCCAGCATCACAATGCAAAGGTGTCAGTTCTTCTCTTCTTTTTGGTCATCTGCCTACCTCTGATGTATAACAAGTGGAAGACCATGGCCTGGATCAGGCAAACCTTAGTCTCTAGACTGACATCATTGCTCTTTAGCACCTGGAGATGTCTCTAACAGCAGATTTTCCTAATGCAGTTCATCTTTTAATTTCCTCACTGCTGGTACATGTATATCTGTAGTATATTTTGTTGTTGGGCCCCATCATTTCCAACTTAAATCAAGTCCATATTAACAGAGTACTACTTCTACACTGCGGCTTCTAGTCTGAAGCAAACTTTGCAGGAAAAAATTGCCAGGTCTTTTCTCCCAGTATATGATTGGTTAGTTCAAACTGACAACCCTTGGTTACCAGCCAAGCACTTAATCAGGGCTCCTCATATCTGTAGACTTAGTTTCTAAAAATGGAATAGTTGTGTCGAAATGAATGTGTATTTTATGTTTTGATTTAAAAAAACAAAACAAATTAAAAAACCCCAAAAGAAACACCCTAACAAGACTAATCCTACTTAGGAATGAATTCCTAGTCTGTGGGATCTGAGAGAGTCTTCTTGGCTGCAGCCTTTGTAGTCCTACTAGATTGTAGACAAGAATAAACTGCAACACAGCAACCTCTATAGAGATTGCCATATTGTTCTCCTTAGAGTTTTATAGGAAAAAATATTGAATGGCCTGAAATATAATAGGAAACTTATAAAGATTTACTTTCTCTGTCATTTGGCTCACAAATCTCTGTCGATTGGCTCACAAATCTCACTGCCTCATTATCCCCAGTTCCAGATTCTTTTCATCTTGAAAGCTTCCCCCCCTCCACTCACTTTAGTTCTTGGTCTGTACCATACAGTAGACGCTCACTGCGTGACAAGAGAAAATAAAATTTATTTAGAATTCTAAAACACTTAGCTAACTAGTTTTACTATTCAAAATTTCAGGTGTGACTAGCCTTTCCTTTAACTAGATTGTATGCTAAGAACTTCAGTTTCTTCTATTTCCCCAATGATGGGATTGTTGTTAGGTGACACTGAGTCGGTTTTGATCCATGTGAGGCTAGTGGACAACAGAATCGAGCACTGCCCAGTCATGCAGCATCCTCACAACCACTACTATGGTTTGAACCCATTGAGGTGGTCACTGTGTCAACCTATCTTATTTGGATCTTCCTTTCTAAGAGTTGTTGCTGTTGTTGTTATGGTCATCGAGTCACTTGCAACTCATAGCAACCCTATGTACAAGAGCCCCATACCCTGCTCTCTCCTGTTCCAACCTCATTGTCTCCAATACACCCACACCCATTACCCCAATCACTGAATCGATCCCTCTCATTCGAGGGTTTTACTCTCCTGCGCCATCCCTCCACCCTTCCAAACATAATGTCCCTCTTCAAGGACTGGTCCCTCCTTGCAACATGCCCAAAGTATGTCAGATGAAGCTTCAGAATCCTTGCCTTCAAGGAGCAGCCTGGCTTCACTCTCTCCAGGATGAAACTGTTTCTTTTCCTAGCAGTCCACGGTTTATTCAACACTCTTCTCAGCACCACAGCTCAAAGGCATCACTTCTCTTTCTATCATCCCTAGTCACTGTCCAGCTCTCTGACACATAGCACACAATTGTGAAGACTATAGCCAGATCAGGTGCACCTTAGTCTCTAGCCTGATGTCATTGCTCTTCACTACTCTGGAGAGGTCCCTGACAGCTCACTTTCCCAGTGCAGTTCACCTCCTCATTTCCTGGTTGCTGGTACCAAGAGTGTAGGTTGTGGAACTAAGCAAACTAAAATTGTTAACTATCTCAATCTCTTTACCATCCGTAATGATGCTGCCATTCAGCCCAGTGGTGAGAAACTTTGTTTTCTTGACGTTGAGCTTCAAACCATATTTACGGCTGTAGGCCTTGACCTTCTGCAGCAAGCGCTTCAGGTCCTGATTGTGTCATCTGCATAACGCAGGTTGTTGATGAATCTTCCACCAGTCCTGATGCCACATTCCTCCTCATACAGCCCAGCATCCCAGATGATCTGTTCTACATACAGATTGAAAAGGTCTGGAGACAGAATACATCCCTAGCAGACACCCTTCCCAATTTTGAACCATGCAGAATATGATTTTCAGTATAATTTAAGAAGAAATAATGAAAAGAATATTTTATTATTACATCATATTACTACCTAGGTAGGGCCAGTATTTTTATTATCTTCTCACTATGGAAGACTTATCAACAACCTGTGTTATACAGATGACACAACATTGATTGCTGAAAGGGAAGAAGGCTTGAAATGCTGCAGAAGATCAAGGACTGCAAGCCTGCACAATGGATTGTATCTCAAAAGAAAACAAACGTCCTCATCATTGAACCAATAAATAACATGCTGAAAAGATTGAAATTGTCACTTATTTCATCCTACTTGGATCCACAGTCAATACCCTTGGTACCAGTACTCAGGAGAGTAGGAGACCTATTACTGTATGGGAAAGGCTATTGGGAGGGACCTCTCAAAATTACTAAGGAACAGTGATGTCAGTTTGAAGATAGTGTGTGCCTGGTTCAGGCCATGGCCTTTTCAATCACTTGCTGTTCATCTGAGTGCTAGAAAATGAATAAGGACGACAGAAGAAGAGTTGATGCCTGTGACTTGCGTTGGAGGGGAGCACTGAGTATTCAGTGCACTACCAACAAAACAAACAGGTATATGTCTTGGAAGTAGTGCAGCCAGAGTGCTCCTTGGAGGCAAGGATCATGACGCTTTGTCTCACATACTTCAGGCATATTGCTAGGAGTGGTGATTGCTTGTTTCTAAGGACATCATACTCTGAAAGGTGGAGGGTCAGTGAAGGAGAGGAAGTCCCTCAGTGAGATGGATTGACATAATGACTGCAGCAGTGGGCTCGAGTGTGACAGTGATTGTGAGGATGGCCCAGGACAGGATATGGTTCAGATCTGTCATTCATAGGGTCGCTATGTGTTGTACTCAGCTCGACAATGCCTAGCACCACCACCACCTGCAGCACCCTGAAGGTAAACAAATTGAGACACAGAGGGTTAACTACCCAGGCTGTATGTAATCAGTGATAAATCCAGTTAACACAACTTTTAACAAAGTTTTTCTTCCACTGTTTCAAGGCACCACTTAACATTTGGTAGTGCTGAGCATACAAGAAAGAGTAGTAGATTGATTGAACCTAAACTTCCATCCAGATGGGCCAGGTGAAAACCAGATGGGTGACAGCTCTGAGTGAAAAATGTTCCCTGCTTTCTAGTAAGCTTACCAGTGAATCACGTCACCCTTCAGTGACGCCAGTCTGCAGAGAATATATATATATATATATAACCCTTTTCCATTTGTTCACAGGCTGTTTCCTTACTTTCAGTCTTGATGCCTGTTAAGTATGGTTTTAGTTGTGTGGCTAAGTGCCACAAAAAGGCTGTTGTTCAGAATTAGCCTCTGGCTTGGTTTTATTAGAGCTGGTTACGTAGGTAATGATGTGGCCGTTGTAGTGTTAGTGATGGGGGGTGGGAGGAGAGTGTGTGTGTCTCTCTCTCTGTGTGTGTGTGTGTGTGTGTGTGTGTATACATTGGAGCAGAAGCAGTGCTGGTTTATTATAAATAAGTCTCCTGGTCAGTTTTAGTCTAGCCTTTAGTCTCTGCTTTTGATAAACACACACGAGTAGTAGAGTAGCTTGTCAAAACTATTGTGGCCTTTTCTCCTTTCAGACAATTCAGAACTTGTATAGGGAAAGGTTAACATGTGTGCAGCTTTCAACAGTTTGCCCTTAAAATTTTTCAGATCTTGATTGGGCTGTTTTGGAGCAGGCAGGACCTTGGATTCCACTCCAAACATGGTTAATCTTCTGACCATTGTTTTCATTCCTTCCTCCAGTAGTTCTCTTGGGGGAAAGCTGGTGTTTCTGTGAGTGGCAGGCGAAGGCCTGCAAGGAACTGGGATGGAATGGGTAATTTTTTGGAAGGCTCTTCCATTCTCAGATGCCAGCCACACTTATTTTTAGGCCCTGCAAGGCAAATTATCACAGTGATGCCAACAACACCCACACACGCAATTTTTTTACGCCCCCCAGCCCCCTACAATTTTTATTGGTGCCAAAATGGACTGGGTCGACCAGCATTATATGGTGAATATGAATGTCTCTGCCTTAAAATTCTCTTCCTGAGATCTCTCTCTTCATTGAATCCTTGACTGTTTTGACATTTGGAATTTTAAGGGATGAAAGCAAGTTGGGAATTATAGGGAAAGAAAAAGATAACTCAACTTTGAGAAATAATGGCTTTAACTTGTGCAGGAATCATCTCCTGACAATCAAGTATTCAATACCCTGACAATAATATATTCAAATAGCATGAAGATTTTGGAGAAATCACACACCATCTTAATTCTCTAAGCCACATAAGCAACTAGGAAAATCAAGTCATTTCTAACAGATCCATGGAAAGCTTTCTCCTGAAGTAAGTCCTTTTGTTCCACTATGCTAAGCAGAATAATGCCGCTATACCCACCTCCCCATGTCATGATGTCTGCATCCTAATCCTCAGGACCTTTGACTATGTCACCTCCTATCGTAAAAGGGATTCTACAGATGTGATTAAGTATCTTGATATTTGGAGGTCATCTTGGATTATCCATTGGAATCACGTGTGCTCTTATGATTTAATTAATAAATGAATAAATGACATTGATAAGTGACTAGATTGGGAGAAGGGTAATGCATATACATTAAGTATCTGGTTGTGTCGTTGTTAAATGTTGGTGAGTGAATAGCAACTCTGAATAACAGATCAGAACTTGGCCCTATCTGGTGCCAGCTTCATGATCTCAGTAATGCGCAAGCCCCTTGTTGTGGTCACTGTGTCAATCTACCTCTTCGAGGGCCCTCCTCTCTCTCTGACCCTCTATGTTTCTCAGTGTGATGTCATCTTCAAAAGACTGGCCTCTCCAGGCAACATACCCAAATATGTGGGACAAAGGTTCGTCATCTTTGCCTCTAAGGAAAACTGGTTTCAAGTCCTCCAACTCAGATTTGTTTGTTCTTTCGGCAGTTTTTGAGGGTATGATTAGATTTTGTAAATAATTACTTTTAATTAATGCTATAAGACAAAATAGCTATGAATAATTGAGAGAAAGGCAATATAATTTGTAAGCTTTACTCAAATAGAAAATAAGTGAATTTGGGGGGACACAGAGCAACAAGCAGGGAAATAGTTTCTCAGTTTTTTTAAGGAGGGAGGGCTGACATGAGACCCCACCCCCTGTGCACACAACACAAACTGCTTAAATTGGCACCCCTGATTTTGGGCCACTCCAGAGACAAAGTTTCCAGAAGAGAAGGCACTGTCAGGTGAGATGCTCCTTTACTTTTTCCAGAGCAGAATTTTCAGGAGCGTGTGGGAAGAGATGGGACCGAAAATTCTCTGGAGGAAGGTCTCTCCATTTGGAGATCCTTGCTGTGGGGCCATCCCAGGGGCAAAACAGGACCAGAGAGTCTGAAAAAATTATAAGAAGCAAAATTAATGATCTAATTCAACACCTTCATCAAATAGAAAAGAGCAACAATCTTGACCCCAAAGGCTCCAGAAGAAAGGAAATTATAAGAACAAGAGCTGAAATCAGTAAGATAGAAAAAAAAATTTAAATAAGCAATAAGACCAGGAGCTGATTTTTTAAAAGGGTCAATAAAACTGACAAACCATTAGCAAACTTAATAAAAAGAAAAGAGGAGAAGACAAATAACTTGATTAAGGAAGGATAGAGGTGACATCTGTAGAACCAGAGGAAATTAAATCTGTAATATTGAAATATTATAAAAAGCTATACTCTGATAAATTTTAAAACCTGGAGGAAATGGACAAATTCCTTCAAACTTGTTCTCCACCAAGATTGACATGGACAGGTGTAGAATACTTGAACAGACCCATCACAAAAAAAGAAATTGAGCAGGTCATAAAAAGATTTCCTCACAAGGAAAGTTCTGGACCAGATGGATTAACAGCTGAATTCTACCTAACATTCAGAGAAGATTCATCACTAATTATACTTAAATTATTTAAAAACACAGGAGAGAGAAAAAAAGGAACACTCCCAGAGACATTCTATAAAGTAAGCATAACCCTAATATCAAAACCAAGCAAAGATATTACAAAACACCCAAAACTATAGACCAGTATCTCTCATGAACATAAGATGCAAAAATCCTTAACACAATTCTAGCCAACAGAATCCAACATCACATAAAAAAATCATCATGTCAAAGTGGAATTTATAACAGGAATGCAAGGATTGTTCAACATAAGAAAAACAACATAATTCACCACATTAACACAGCATATAACAATATCATCTGATCCTATACATTGATGCAGAAAAAGCATTTGACGAAATCCAACACCCCTTCCTAATTAAGACATTAAGCAAATAGGAATAGAATTTTAACAGAGTGCAAAGTATACATGCAAAACCAAGAACCAATATTATTCTCAATGGAGAAAGACTAAAAGCATTTTCTTGCAAAGAGGGACCAGACAAGGATGCCCACTATCACCACTGCTACTCAATATTGTATTGGAAATACTTACTAGGGCAATATGACAAGAGAGGAAATAAAAGGCATCCAGATTGGTAAAAAGATGGTTAAAATGTTCCTATATCCAGATTATATGATAATGTACACAGAAAACCCCAAGGACTAAAAAAAAAACCAAAAAACAAAAACCCAATAACAAAAAAAAAAAACCCAAACAAACACACACCAAAAACCCATTAGAGCTAATGGACCAATTTAGTAGAGAGGCGGGATACAAAATCAACATCCAAAAATCAGTGGCATTCCTCTACAGTAGCAAAGAAAATTCAGAAAAGGAAACCAAGAAAGCAATACCATTTACAATAGCCAACTACAAACTGAGATACTTTAGAGTGAACCCAACTAGAAACACAAAAGACCTGCACAAAGAAAACTACAGAACATTTCTGAGAGATACAATAAAAGACCTAAATAAATGAAAAATTGTTCCCTGTTTATGGATATAAATATTTCAATATATTGAAAATGACAATCCTACCAAAACCGATCTACACGTTCAATGCAATCCCAATACAGATAACAAGTTCATTCTTCAAGAAGATAGGACAATTGTCATGTTTATCTGGAGAGGAAAGAGACTCAAAGAGAGAAAGAGGAGCAAAGCACTTTTAAAAAACAAAAATTAAATTAGAAATATAGCACTTGCTGACCTCAAAACCTACTACACAGCAGTAGTAACCAAAACAGCATGGTACCATAATGAGATATCATCTCACCCCAGTAGCAGAGGCAAAATATAGCAGAGCAACAAGCAATAAATGTTGGAGAGGATGAGGAGAGATGGGAACTGTCATATATTGTTGGTGGGATTGTAAAATGGTACAACCACTATGGAAGACAGTGTTTCCTCAAAAAGTTGAACATGCAAACTCTGTATGATCCAGCTATTCTACCACTAGGAATATACCCAAGACTGAGACACAAATAGTGACATATACACCAGCATTCATAGCAGCACTATTCACCATCACAAGAACATGGAAACAGCCTAAATACTCAACCAAAACTGAAAGAGTTGAGAAATTTTAATACATTCACACAATGGAATATTATGCAGCACTCAGGAGCAATGATTTTGAAAATTTCTATATAATTTAGGAAACACTGGAGAGCATTATGCTGAATGAACTAATGCCGTCTCATTTGTCATAAGGACAAATAGTGGATAAGACTGTTATTGTAAAAATAGGATAACTCGTAAAACATGTATGAGAAAGGTGGAAAGGGTAGGAGCAGAGGGATGATGATGGGTAGGGATGAAACCACAGAGTTACACAATTTGGTGGGTGAAATTGGGGAGCAGGATAAAGGAAATGGGAAAGACTCTTCAGGAACCTGAAAAAAACATGGTTATGAAGAGTATAGTCCAATGCTGATTAATTTTATAAAGCATAATGCATGGAAATGATTGTATAAAACACAATGTCAATGAAGAATAGTGTAAAGTAAAATTTATACAAACTTCAAAGTAGATACATATGAAATAAAAATTTATAAAAATAAAAATTTAAATAAGACAATACCAAAATATTAAAATTAGACACTTCTCAGATCATTTACAAATTGAATGGTTTACTAAAATCTGTTACCAATAAAAAGTGAAAGGGCTGCCTTAATAGGGCATGAAACGGATTTTAATAAGCAATAGGTGGGAAAGAAAGAGAGAAGATGTGACAGCAGAAACTGAGGTTGGACTGACAGATCACAAGCCTTAGAAGAGGAGTGACCTGCAGAAACTGTAAAAGGAAAGCTCCCCTAAAGACTTGAGGAGTACAGCCTTGCCAGGTCCTTGATCCTAATCCATTAAGGTTTCTGATCTCTAGAACCACAAGATAATAAATTCGTGTTACTTACGCTATTATATTTGTGGTTATTTGGCATTTATTTTATTAATTAATATAATTAATATATTAATTGTAAGTAATTAATACATCTACTGATTAATACTCTTGGTACCAGCAGACAGGAAATTAAAAGACAAATTGCATTGGGAAAGTGTGCTGTCAGAGACCTCTCCAAAGTACTGAAGAGCAATGATGTCAGTCTCGAGACTCAGGAGTGCCTGATACAGGCCATGGTCTTTGCAATCAATTGCTATGCATCAGAGAGTTGGAGAGTGACTAGGGATGATAGAAGGAGAGTTGATGCCTTTGAGCTGTGGTGCTGGAGAAGAGTATTGAATATATCATGGGCTGCTAGGAGAACAAACAAGTTCATCTTGGAGAGGATGAAGCCAGGCTACTCCTTGGAGGCAAGGATTCTGAAGCTTCATCTGGCATACTTCGGACATGTTGCAAGGTGGGATCAGTCCTTGGAGAAGGGTGTCATGCTTGAAATAGTGGAGGAACAACACAGGAGGGGAAGACCCTCAATGAGATGGATTCAGTCACTGAGGTAAAGGGAGTAGGTGTGTCGGAGACAATAAGATTGGCAAAGGATAGAGCAAGGGGTAGGGCTGTTGTACATATGGTCACTATGAGTCGCAGGCTACTTGACGGCATATAACAACAACAGCAGCTGGTTAATAGGAAGCTCTGGTGGTCTAGTGGCAAAAAAGCTGCACTGCAATCCCAAAGGCACATGGCTTAAGGCCATTAGCTGCTCTACAAAAGGATAGGCAAACCCACTGGAAGGTCAGCTCTGGGTCGGTTCTGACTCTGCAGTACACAACAGCAACAACCAAATAATATATCCTGCCACCCTGGGATAGGATTTATCACTGTCAAGCATACTTTCCCGTCCTTCCTGCCTGCCACCCATTGGTCTCTGGGTGAAGATTTGATGTCACTATTCTTGCTTACCTACTGCTGGGCTCCAAGGAAGATTTCTTGACTCCTGTGCTGGAATCAGACAATGACCTGTAGTCCTTGTGAGATCTCACCTGAGCTCTTCTTCTACCCATGGCAGACTTAGAGCCCTTGAGATTCCACTGAATCCCCATCTCTTTTCTGCAGCAAAAACAGACACCAACTTTCTTTGTTATCTCTTGGGAATGTATGGTAAGACAGAGAAGAGACAGCACAATAACCTTCCCATCCCACTTTTTAAAATATTTTAAAATATGTATGACAAAAAATTTGCTAATTTAAAAGTGTTCCTATTTACAATTTAATGGCATTTAATTACCTTGATAATGTTGTGTTGTTGTTTGTTGTTGTACGACCCATAGCTACCCTCTGAACCACAGATATGAACCCTGTCCTATTTTGTGCCATCCTCACACTTCCTGACACACTAAAGCCGATGGAGGCAGTCACTGTCAGTCTACCTGGTTGAGGGTTTTCCTTTCCTTCACCAACCCTCCCTCTATGATTACAACTCCCAGCAATCCTATGAAGGGCAAAACCTGAACTCTGCCCAATCCTGAGCCATCCTCACCAGGGTAGTGTGAACACTCAAGCTCATTGCGCAAGTCACCAGGTTAGTCCATCTCATTGGGGGTCTTCCTCTCCTTCACTGACTCCCAGTCTTTCCAAGCATGATATCCCTGTCCAGTGAATAATCTCATCTGACTACATTTCCAAAATATGAAAGACAAAGTTTTGTTACCTTGTCCTCTAAGGAGCACTCTGGTTGCACCCTCTCGAGGGCATATTTGTTTGTTCTCTTGGCAGTCCATGGGATATTCAGTACTGTTCTCCAATAACACAACTCAAAGGCATCGATTCTTCTTCTGTCATCCTTATTTATTGTCCAGCTCTCTGATGTACAGCAGGTGATGGAGAAGACCATGGCCTGAATTAGGTACACCATAGATTAATGACTTTCATATGATTTTACTGCATTTTTCGTAATTAGTCTATCATTCCACTGGGCAATATCAGCCAGGTTTTGCTCTCTAAATTTATCCTTTAATTAGTGTTACTCCATAGACATTGTTGTTCTTAAGTTTTAGTTTAAAAATGTTCATTTGCTTCAGATTTGGGAAGATACTTTGCTGGTTGCTCAGCAACCTAAATATGTAACTGCCATTTGCCTTGATTAAAATCTTTGTTAAGGTTAAAGGCCAAGACATGCAGAATTATGTTTCTCATGGAGAAACAGTTTTATGGTTGCAATCTGTTGGATAGTTTCTTAGGCTCCAGGAATTAATGCTTACAAATTCTTTTCCCAATAATTATTGCTAATGTGGTTAAAGAAAGCTATCATTTTATTTCACCTCAGAGTAGTTGATGGAAGAGAAAACAAGTCGTGACTTCTAGAATAAACAAAAGGAAATGCTTAACACCCTATAGTGAACACTCTGCCTTGGCTGTGAAGGCAGCTTATGGAAAACCAGTGTGGGTGCCACCAGCAGCCTTTAGCTGTAAGTGTTTCAAATGGAGTCCGTGGGCATGTGGAAGGCAGTGGATATAAATTATAAAAGTATAGTGCATTAGCAGATACTGCCTATAATTTAGGAAATTAAAATAAATGTTGAAAATCAGTCCAAGGACAGAAAAAGCAGTTTTCACTAGTTTGACCTATAGTGTCTTGGCCACAGTCTCTACATAAACAAAAGAGGTCATTGATTTCACTAGTTTACATAGAGACTTTGGCAGTTTTCTGACCAAGAAATGCCTTTGATTTCTGTGTTCGGTAAAATATGACTTGGGCTAGATCTTTGCACAGCCAGCCTGTCAGCCTTTGCTTGTTTTATGCTTCTGTCATCTTCAACATTCTTGGCACCGGCAGCCAGGAAATTAAAAGAGGAATTTCACTGGGAAAGTCTGCTTTCAGAGCCCTCTCTAAAGTACTGCAGAGCAATGATGTCAGTCTGGAGTCTAAGGTGCACCTGATATAGGCCATGGTCTTTGCAATCACTTGCTATGCATCAGAAAGCTAGACAAGGACTAGAGATGATAGAAGGAGAATTGATGACTTTAAGCTGTGGTGCTGGAGAAGAGTATTTAAATAATCATGGACTGCTAAGAGAACAAACAGGTTCATCCTGGAGAGGGTTAAACCAGCTGGCTCCTTGGAGGCAAGGATTCTGAAACGTCATCTGACATATTTTAGACATGTTGCAAGGAGGAACCAGTCCTTGGAGAGGGACAGCACAGGAGAAGAAGACCCTCGATGAGATGGATTGATTTACTGACTGGAGTAATGCCGGGTATGTGTGTCAGAGACAATAAGATTGGCACAGGCAGGGTACAGCAGGGTTTAGGGCTGTTGTCTACACTATGAGTCACAGGAGACTTGACATCACATAACAACAACATCATCATCTTCAAAGCTAAACAGTAAATAATTAGTACTTTGTTAAGATTTATGCTCCATGTGGTTACAAAATAGAGAAAGAACAGCTAAGAAGATTGCTATTTGGTGTGCCAGTTTCGCTTTGTATATTTGCAGGGCAAATGCCCAAGGGTTAGAATTATTGCTATGAATATTTAAATGATTTTGCTGCTTCCAGGAAGCATAGTTTGTGCAGAATGACAACATCCATCTGCAAGAACATAATATATCTATTAGTAATTGGTTATTTTCATCTTTATGAATGTTTTAAAGGCCTACTTTTACTGGTTGCCAAGAACCACTGTTTTGTCTTGAATAAGTCTGGGCCTCAGTTTTGTCATTTGCAAAAAAGGAGGCTGGAGTTGGAAGTAGCACTTTGTGGTTCTCCAGCAACTTTTCATAGTTCTATCTACATCTGGATCCTTTTCAGCAGTCATTTTAAAATTGGCACATTTCTTTGAATGAGCCGATCAGAGAAGCAGAAGATAGAAGAATATCACCACCACCAAGCAATAATAATAATCTTGCTTTTCATTGCCAATCAGATATATATTACCTTGATGTGAAGGCCTCTATTCCACCATCCACTCTTTAATTTGTACTTGCAGATAGAATAGTCAAAGTGAATAGAAGAAATGGCATAAAGAAGCTGAACAAAAAGAGAAGACAACAGATGTTATTCTAACAAAATACACAAAGAAATCAGCATTTCTTTAACTGAAAGAACTGAAGAAGAAAATTATGCCTCAGGTTACAATATTAAAGAATTCAACTGACTTGAAGAGATCCATATGTATGTCCATTCCAAAAGCAGGTGATGCAACAAAGTGCAAATTATCAAACAGTATGATACAACCCTGTTTGCCAAAACTGAGGAGGACCTCATGCACTTCCTGCAGAGGGTCAAGGACTGCAGCCTTCAGTATGGACTGAGGCTCAATGTCAAGAAGACAAAGATTCTCACCACTGGATCAATTGGCAGCATCAGGATGGATGGCGAAGAGATTGAGATTGTTCACAGCTTCAGTTTGCTCGGCTCCATGCTCAACACTCTTGGCACCAGCAGCCAGGAAATAAAAAAACTTAATGCAATGGGAAAGTCTGCTGTTAGGGACCTCTCTAAAGTACTCAAGATCAATGGTGTCTCTCAGGAGACTAAGATGTACCTGATACAGGCAATGGTATTTGCAATCACTTGTTATGCATCAGAGAATTGGACAATGACTGGGGAGGACAGAAAGAGAATGGATGCCTTTGAGCTGTGGTGCTGGAGGAGAGAATTGAATGTACCATGGACTGCCAAGAAAACAAAAAAATTCATTCTGGAGAGGATTAAACCAAGCTACTCCTTGGAGGCAAGGATTCTGGGGCTTTGTCTGACATACTTTGGGCATGTTGCAAGGAGGGAGAGGTCCTTGGAGAGGGACATCATGCTTGGGAGGGTGGAGGGAAGGCGCAAGAGGGGAAGACCCTCTATGAGGTGGATTGATTCAGTGACTGGGGTAATCGGGATGGGGGTGTCAGAGGCAATGCAATTGGCACAGGATAGAGCAGGGTTTAGGGCTGTTGTACATAGGGTCGCTGTGAGTTGCAGACGACTCGATGGCACATAACAGCAACAACAACATCCCTAATATCACATGCTAGCAAAGTCCTGCTGAAGATTATTTACCAAGCAATGACTGGAACAGCACATTAACAGAGAAATACCAGAAATGCAAGCTGAGTGTAGAAGACACTGTGGCATGCGAGACATTATTGCCAATGTCAGATCGATCTTGGCAGAAAAGAAGACCAAGAAATGTCTGTGTTTCATCGACTATACAAAAGCATTCAACCGTGTGTATCACAACAAATTGTGGCTAACCTTGTGGAGAACGGAAATCTCAGAACTCTTGATTGTGTTTATGTGAAACCTATACTTGCACCAGGAAGCAGTCTTCAAAACAAAACAAGGAAACACTGCGTGATTCAAAATCAGGAAAGAAGTGTGTGAGGGATGCATCCTTTTACCATAACTTCTCAATCTATATGCAGAACAGATTACCTGGGAGGCTGAGCTCTATGAACAGGAATGTAGCATCAGGATTGAAGGAAGACTCATCAACAACCTGTTACGCAGATGAGACAACCTTGTCTGCTGAAACTGAAGTGTTTGTTGCAAAAGGTCAAGGACTGTAGTCTTCAGTATGGATTGATGCTCAATATCAAGAAGACAAAGATTCTCACCACTGGATCAAATGGCAGCAGGAGAAGAGATTGAGAGCTGTTAATAATTATAGCTTGCTCAGTTCCACAATCAACAGTCTTGGCATCAGCAGTCAGGAAATCAAATGACTAATTGCATTGGGCAAAGCTGGTATCAAGGATCTCTCTAGAGTACTGAAAAGCAACGATTTCAGTCTAGATATAAAGATACTAATCCAGGCAATGATCTTCGCAATTACTTGCTGTGTATGAGAGCCGGACAATGACTAATGATGACAGAAGAAGAATTGATGCTTTCGAGTTGTAGTGCTGGAGAAGAGCCTTGAACATACTATGGACCACCAAGAAAACAAATAGGTCTGTCTTGGAGTGGTGAAACAAAGTTTCTCCTTGGAGGCTAGGATTTCTCACATACTTTGGGCATGTAGCCAGGAGGTACCAGTCCTTGAAGAAGGACGTCATGCTCGGAAAGGTGGAGGGATGACGCAGAAGAGGAAGACCTAGGTTGAGATGGATTGATACAGTAACTGGGGACATAGGGTTAGCTGTGTCAGAGTCAGTGACACTGGCTCAGGACAGGTCAGGTTTAAGAGCTGCTGAACATAATGTCACTATGAGTCTCAGATGACTAGATGTCACATAATAACAACAATAGTAGTAACAGTGGGAAAAATATTGAATGATTCACAAACCATCAAAACGTGGAAGGAATACAGAGTATCACTGTACCAAAAAGAATTCACAAATTTTCAGCTATGTTTAAGAAATAACAGTACTGAAGTAACAAGTACAGATTGTACTAAAGGCATTGGCAGAAAAGAAGACTCCAGGAATAATTGGAACACCAATTGAGATTTTTCAATAAATAGATTAAATTATGGAAGTGCTAACTTGTCTGATTCTGACTCATGCTGATCATATGGGACAAAAAAGATTGCCCCATTAGAGTTTCCAAAGCTTGTAATATTTATGGAAGCAGACTGGCATATGTTTCTATGTTGGAGACAGCTTATGGGTTCAAACCACTGATGTCCTGTGTTGTGCATCCAAACACTTAACTACCACTGAACTGTCAGTGGTCTTCTGATGAGCACAGAGCAATCCTGGAAACATCACTGACACTAGTTTCTGTACATTACACTTTTATGAAATGATACGTAGTTCGTGGAGTTTTTGCAAACTGTGCAACCTACTGATACTAGTTTCCTGGCAAGTCCAATTCACATTATATAGTAAATAAATTATATATTAAATAAATGGCTGCAATTTCTGAAAAACACACATGCACACAAACACACACACACACACACACACACACAAAACCAAAACACTCAGTACTCAAGACCTTGCAGCCCCTTTGGAAACAATGAGCTGTTTAACAAAGAAGCTGAGGTAGTGGTTCAATTTGGCACGAATACAATAAAAAATCTTCAAGAAAGGATATTTTTTTCTATTTTCAGTGTTTACAAAAACTATCCATTAATATTTTAAGGGTCTGAGTATATATTTTTTGTGATTGTTTTGTTGTTATTTTTATACGTTTGTCAAATGCAAACGAGAGACAGTTTCACATTTGACTTGAATCAGTTTTCCTATCACTCTATTATCCTATAAGACAAGCTTTCAAATTGTGAATGCATATCAGGTTTAGAGAGACATCAATTTATATTTGAGCAGGAAAAATGACAAGTTCTATTTAGGAGGGCCAATGTCCTCATTGAAAAAAAAGGGGGGGACAAATTGAACTAATGTGTTCCATTTACATATTGTGGCTTTAGGACTTTTGCAAATGTCTTTTCTAGTCATTTTCTTAACCCCCTCTGGGGGTGTGGAGTCCATCTGCCTTAACTGCAGACACATGATTCATTGTTGATCACCGTCTTCTACTTCAACAAATAAGAGGAAGGCCAAATAAGAGGGAGAGTTGACCAATGTGTGGAAAGATAGGTGAGACAGAGCCCTGCAGACGCAATGGGAAGAGCTGACTGAAGAATGCTGTGAGACAAGGCTTGCTGCTGGACAAGTGAGGAAACTAGAGGTTTAATTGTGCTGGACTGAACCTGGATTTACACTGTGTGATATCCTTTGCCTTCTCCTGACACTTCCCTACCTATTTCCTTAATAAACCCCACAAATTTTGCAGTGACTATCAGACTCACTGATTAGAAGAAATATGTGCAGCAGTATGGGGGACCATGTCTTACCAAGGGATCTGTATAATATACTGTATGTTATTAATGGGGACAGTTCTCCATTGTGAAGTTGGTGGAGGTTGGACTTGGCTTTCTTCATGTTGCATTTGCTTCATTTACATACTTAATACAAAACTGTTATTTGATAAACATGTGGAATGTTGCTATATTTGGTAAAAACAGTAAGGACAATATAAAAAAACTAGATGAGTGAAACATTATGTAGCTAACAGCTCCAGGAATAATTGAGGAAAAGGTGTATGATTGTAGTGTACCTGGCTGTGAATTGGACAGTACTTCCATGAATGGATATTGAGTTACCCGAGATGAGATAGATGGAAACAGTAAGGTAAATGTAAACTAAGCACGTATCGGCCACCATGGGATGCCAGTGTAAAATGTTGAAAGTTGCCAAGCCTGAACATATCAACATAAACATATTATTTAGAAACATGGAAAGAAATAAATACGATGGGAAATATGAACAACAGTGGATGGAGTTCCTGGGTGGCGCTGAGAAGTACTATAGTTGGCCGCTAACCAAAAGGTTAGAAATTCACATTCACACAGAAGTGCCTCAGAAGACCTAGTCATCTACTTCTGAAAAAATAGCCATTAATAACCTTATCTGAGCACAGTTCTGCTTTGACACATATGGGGTTATTATGCATCTGTGTCTACATGACAGCAACTAATAAAGCAACAAGTTTGTTGTTAGACACCCTGAAGTTGAATAATGACTCATAATGACCCTGTGAAAAACAGATGTGAACCCCGCCCTATCCTGTGCTATAGGCATCATCCCTGCCACACTTGTAGAGATTCCATTGCTAGAGTCATTGTATCTGTCTGTCTCTTTGAGAATCTTCTGCTCTTTCACTGACCCTTCACCTTTCCATGCTTGATGCCCCTCTTTAAGGAATAGCCTCCTCTAACAACATGCCCAAAGTATGTAAGACAAACTTGGCCATCCTTGCCTCCAGGGGGCATTCTGGCTGCATTTTTTTCCAAGGCAAATCTGTTCATTCTTTTGGCAGTCCACAGAATATCCAGTACTCTTCTCCAGTACCACAACTCAAAGATATCAATTCTTCTTCTGTCATCTTTATTCATTGTTCAGCTCGCAGATGCATAGCAAGTGTTTGAAGAACATTACCTGAATAAGATGCATCTTAGTCTTTAAATTGATATCATTGTTCTTCATTACTTTGGCAAGGTCCCTGACAGTGGACTTGTCCAATGTAGTATGTCTCCTCATCTTCTAATTGCTGGTACCAAGGATAATGTGGATCTAAGAAAGGTGAGATTGTTGACAATTTGAATTTTTCTCTATCATGATATTTCTTGGGATGAGGAATGATGTCTTCCTGATGGTGATATGGAACCCATATTGAAGGTTAGAATCCGATGGAACGAGTAGTGCATTTAAAAATGCTTGATTTAACCATACACACTTTATTTTTCCCATGGAAAATGTGAAATATATTTTAAAATTTATGGTTTTCTTCCATTGACAACCAAGACAGTTCTAATCCATCTTTCTATCCTCAAACAAGTCACTTAACCTCACAAGGCATCGTTTTCTGTATCTGTGAAATGAAGGAGTTGGAATCGATGGCACACAAACCCTAACTGCAACATTCTGTTATTGTATTTAGACTCTGGAAAGCTGGCATAGGCAGAACATTTGCATCAGTGCTCAGGAAGAACAAGCCTTGTCGGCTTTTAAAGTAGGTGATATTGTTATTTAAGTAACTTTCTGTAATTACTTTATTAACAGTGATCTATCCAAATAAGAGAACAGCTTAGTTCCATGAAAACTTTTTACTTTACTCTTTATTTTGCTTTTTAAGGTTTGCTTTCATTTTATTCCCAAACTTTGTGATATTCCCTTTAAAGTGTTGCATTAGTTGTGTAGGCCTGTCGTAACAAATTGCTAAAAATTGGGTGGCTTAAAACAACAGAACATTTTTCCCTTATAATCATGGAGGATAGAAATTCTAAATCAAAGATTTGCAAAGCACAACTTATCTGACTGCTCTGAGAATCAGTTTCTTACTTTTCTCTTAGAACCTGGTGCTACAAACAGCCTTAGACATTCCCAGACTGGTCGACAGACATATCATTCAGCCTCTCTCTCCAGCTTTACGCGCTGTCCTTCTAGTGTCTCTGTGCCTCTTCTCTTCTTATTATAAAAACACCGGTCATGTTAGAGTCCACTCTAATGGCCTCACCGTAGATTTATCATACATGCAAGGACCTTGTCTTCAGAAAAGGTTACATTCACAAGTAATAGAGATTAAGATTTCAACTTTTTTTTTATAGTGGAAAAAACTCAACTTATAACAAATGCTAACTTATTAAGAACAGGAGTGTCATTTTCTTAATTTTGTGTGTGTGCAGTAGTGATTTTATCCACTAACTAGAAAGCAGAAGCTGTTGGTTGACTGAATGGTGCTGTTCAATAGAAATATAATGTGAGCCACAAAAGTAATTTTAAATTCTCTGTTAAGCATATTTTTAATTAACTTTATTAATAAGATTGAGAATCTCAGAGGTTGTGAGGATGACACAGATAAGGCAAGATTCCAATTTGTTATACATAGGGTTGCTATAACAACAACAAGCATAGAGTTAACTTTATTATTCCATTTTTTATAAAAGGAAAGAGTAACAAGTTTATTAAACTCAATATATTTTATTTTACCCAATCTATAAAAAATATTATTGTTACAAGATAAAATCAACATGAAAAAATTATCAGTGAGACCGTTTACATCCTTTTTTTCACTCTAGGGAGATCTTGTGGCATTGTGCATAATGGGTTGCGATGGAAATGGTGGCTCAAATCTGACAGCCCCTCCATTGGAGAAACCAGCAGTTTCCTCCCATAAAGATTTACAACCTTGGACACATAAAGGAGAGACACCAACACTATGAATTAGAATCAGCCCAAGAGCAATGGGTTTGACATTGGTTTTTTCATATTAGGTCTTAAAAATATTAAAAAAATATTTTACACTTCAGTATTTTCTCTCCAAACTTATTTGATCTCTTTGTGGAGGAAATTATCCAAAAAGCTTGACCCAGTGAAGAGGATGGTGGTATCAGGATTGGCAGGAGACTCATCAATAACCTCCATTATGCAGATAACACAACCTTGCTTTCTGAGGTGAGGAGGATGTGAAGCACTTGTGGCAGAAGATCAAGGAATGCAGCCTTCGATATAGATTGCATCTCAGTATCAAAAAAACACAAATTCTTACCCCTGGACCTATAGGCAGGGTCATAAGTGATGCGGAGGAGATTGAAACTGTCAACAGTTTTATCTTGCTTGGATCCACAACTAACACCCTTGGTACCAGCAGCCAGGAAATCAGGAGACAAGTTGCACTAGGAAAATATATAATTAGGGACCTCTTCAAATTATTGAGAAGTAGTGATGTCAGTTTAAGAACTAATGTGCATCTGATTCAGGCCATGGTCTTTCTGATTACTTGCTGTGCATCTGAGAGCTGGATAATAAATAAAGATGACAGGAAAAGAATTGAAGCCTTTTAGCTGGGATGTTGGAGAAGAGCACTGAGCATCCCATGGACGGCCAAGAGAATAAATATGTCTTGGAGAGGATGCAGTCGGAGTACTTTTTGGAGGCAAGAATGATGAGGCTTTGCCTCACATATCTTGGGCATGTTTCTAGGAGGTGCTATTCCTTGGAGATGGACTTGATGCTGGGAAGGGTGGAGCGTTGGCAAAGGAGAGGAAAACCCTCAACTAAGTGGATTGACACGGTGACTGCTGCAGTGGGCTCTTTCAGGCTCTGTCAGGAGGTGTGAGGATGGCACAGCATAGAACAGAACAGGGTTCAGATCTGTTGTACATAGGGTTTCTATGAGTGCTATTTGACTCATTGGCACCTACCAGCAACAACAACATATCTCAAAGTTGTCATTGTCAGATGAAAAAAGAGGAGAGAACTTTTTTTTTTAACAGTCTTAATTTGAGTCACTTATTTGAAAGGTAATTCCAGGAAACTTTGGTTTGGAAATGGAAAAAATGAGGCAGAAAAAAAAACAAGTAAACACAGAGTATCTTATCAAGAAAATTTCCACTTTACATCAATAATCTGCATTGTACAGATGACACAACCCTGCTTACTGAAACTGAGAAGGACCTGAATTGCTTGCTGCAGAAGGTCAAAGATTGCAGCCTTCAATGTGGATTGAAGTTCAACATCAAGAAAACAAAGATTCTCACCCCTGGAACAATTGACAGCATCATCATAGATGGTGAGGAGACTGAGATTGTTAATAGCTTCAGTTTGCTTGGCTCTATAATCAACAGTCTTGGTACCAGCAGCCAGGAAATTAAGAGACAAATTACATTGGGAAAGTCTGCTGTCAGAGACCTCTCAAAAGTACTGAAGAGCAATGATACCAGCCTGGAGACTAAAATGTGCTTGATACAGGCCATGGTCTTTGCAATTACTTGTTATGCATTAGAGAGCTGGACAGTTACTAGGGATGATAGAAGAAGAATTGATACCTTTGAGCTGTGGTGCTGAAGAATAGTATTGAATATACCATGGACTGCTAAAAGAACAAACAAATTCGTCCTGGAGAGGGTGAATCTGGGTTTCTCCTTGGAGGCAAGAGTTCTGAAGCTTAGTCTGACACTTTGGACATGTTGTAAGGCATGATCAGTCCTTGGAGAGGGATGTCATGCTTGGGAGGATGGAGGGACAGCTCAGGAGAGGAAGACCCTCAATGAGATGGATTGATTCTGTGACTGGGGTAATGGGGGTAGGTGTATCAGAGATAATAAGGTTGGCACAGAATAGAGCAAGCTTTAGGGCTGTTGTACATAGTGTCGCAATGAGTCACATACAACTCGAGGGCACATAACAACAAGTAACCAAAGCTTAACCTCACTGGGGAACTATGAGAAATGGTTTAGAAAATGTGTGACAGAATCAGGCCAGCAGATAACTTATGAAGGAGAGAGCCAATGCCTTTCATATAATAATCCAGTAATGTCCCAGATGGTATTGGAGCCTATGCATTGTGTTGCCGGTAAAGTTTGCAGTTTCTGACTGGATACTTAGATGTATGCACTTACCTATAGGAAGGTCAGAAGAAAGATGTAAGAATCTACTTCCTAAAGGTCACAGTCTTGAAAATGCTCTAAGTACAGTCCTGTTCTGCATACACAGTGTTATTATCAGTTGCCATCTACTCCACAGCGGCTGGTGTGATTATGTCTTTTTTTTTTTTTTTGTGGTAGTGTAAATTCTTTCTCTCAGACCATGTACAGGCAAACTAATATCTAGTAATCAAGGAACACCATATAGGCAAAGCATTTCAGAGACTTGAAGTTTAAAATAAAAATTAAATTCATTAAAATTTTATGGGTACTTAATTATTAGTTGGGGTCTAGGAGCCTCTTATTCAACAGATTGGAAGGGGTCCATGTTTGTTCTAGTTCCCAAGAAAGATGATCTTACAGAATGTGGAAACTATCAAGCAATATCATTAATATCACATGCAAGCAAAATAGTGCTTTTTATTAAAAAATGACTAGAACAGCATATAGATCAGCAACTGCCAGAACTTCAAGGAGGGTTTAGAAAAGGCCATGACACCAGGGATATCATAACGGCTATCAGATGGATTCTGTCTGAAAGTAAAGAATACAAGAAGAATGTCTAGTATGCTTTAGTGGCTATGCAAAGGCATTTGACTGTGTTTGTCATAACAAGTTATGGCTGACATTGAGAAGAATGGGAGTCCCAGAGCACTTAATTATGCTCATGCAAGACCTAGACCAAGAGGCTTTTGTGTGAGCAGAGCAAGGGAACACTACGTGATTTAAAATCGATGAAGGAGTGGGTCAGGATTGTATTCTCTCTCCACACCTAATTAATCTATATCCTGAGCAAATTATTGAAGAAGGTGGACTCTATTAAGAAGAATGTAGCGACAAGGTCAGAGGAAGACTCATCAATAACCTGCATTATACAGATGACACAACCTTGTTTGTTGAGTGTGAAAAGAGCTGAAGCACTTGTTGCAGAAGAGCAAAGAATGTAACATTCAATATAGACTGTATCTTAAAGTCAAGAACACAAAAACTTACCACTGGACCAATAGGCAGCATCATCACAGATAGAGAAAAGGTTGAAACTGTCGACAACTTTCTCTTAGTTGGATCCCCAATCAATAACCTTGGTACTAGCATCCAGGAAAGAAGTAGACTTATTGTACTGGGAAAGTCTGCAATCAGGAACCTCTCCAAATTATTGAGGGGCAATTATGTCAGTTTGATGACAAAGATTTGTCCAAATCAAGCCAAGGTCTTTTTGATCACTTGCTATGCTGCTGAAATCTGGACAATGAATAAGGATGACAGAAGAACTGATGCCTTTGAGGTGTGGTATTGGAAAGCAGCACTGGACATCACATGGACTGACAAAATAAACAAATATGGAGAAAGTGTAGCTAGAGTCCTCCTTGGAGGCAAAGATGATAAAACTTAGTCTCACATACATCACACATGTTTCCAGGAGGCTATGAAGAAGGGCATCATGTTTGGAAAGGCAAAAGGTCAGTGAAGGAGAAGACCCTCAACTAGGCGGATTGACAAGTTACTGCCGCAATGGGCTCTGGTGTGTCAGGAAGTGTGAGGATGATACAGGTTAGGACAGAGTTCAAATCTGTTGTTCTTAAGGATGCTATTGGTCATACTTGACTAGATTATACCTAACAACAATATGTTATGGGCATGGAGATGTGGGTGGCAACTAACTTGTATCTGCTGTAAGTACTCTAGCATTATGGTAGGAATTTATAGATAAGAGATAATGAGGTATATTTCAAATCTATGGCATTTTTCTGAAATATCCATTCAAGTCCTCTCTCTTCCCTACCCTGGATCTGAGATTCTGATAGAATTGCACTGATTTTCCTGCCCTCCTGTTAGTTTAAAATATTTCCAGTGTTTATCACAAGTGTTGTCAGGTGCTGTTGAGTTGATCACAACCCACTGTGACACTATGAATAGCTGATTACAATCATTCCCTATTCTTCACCATCCTAATCATCCCTAATATGTTACAACCCATTCTTATTTGGCACGGGGTCAGTCCATCTCATTGAGGGTCCTCTTTTTCTTTCACTGTCCTTCTGCCTTTCCCAGCATGATGTCTTTTACCAAAGATAAGCTCCTCTTATTTCATTAGAAAAATCTGTTGTCAGAGATCTCTCCAGAGAACTGAAGAGCAATGATGTCAGTCTAGGAACTAAGGTACACCTGATACAGGTCATGGTCTTCACAATTACTGTATATGAGAGAGCCAGAGAATGACTAAGGATGATAAAATAAGAATCAATGATGCCTTTGAGTGTACTTCTGGAGGAGTATTGAATTTACCCTGGACTGTGAAGAGAACAAACAGGTCAGTCCTGGAGGGGATGAACCCAGATTGCTCCTTGGAGGCAAGAATTTTGAAGCCCTGTCTAACATACTTTGGGCATATTGCCACGAGAGATCAGTCCTTGGAGAAGGACATCGTTCTCTGAAGGGTGGAGGCACAACACAAGTGAGGAAGAACCTGGATGAGATGGATTGATTCTGACTAGCTAAATGGGAGTATGTGTGTTGGAGACAATGAAATTGGCTCAAGAGAGAGCAGAGTAGTTCAAAACTGTTGTACATAGGGTTGCTATGAGTTGCAAAAGAATCTACGGAACATAACAACCACGGACATTCCCAGAGTATGTGAGACTAAGTTTCACCATCCTTGCCTCTTAGGAACACCATGGTTGTACTTCCTTTAAGACAAACTTTAAAAAAAAAAGACAGACTTGGTTTTTCTTTTGACAATTCACAGGATACTCAATACTCTTTGTCATCTCCACAATTCAAAAGGCATTCATTCTTCTTGTCTTCATTTATTGTTCACACTCAAACAAAGCAATTGAAAATTCCATAACAACTAGTTGCTGCAATTTCTATGTCAAGCCAAAGGATGAGAAGTGCCTTCCATTTCTCTGGAGATGGAACTCTAATCGTTGAAAACCCTGCTTCCCATCTTCTATAGGAGTGACGTCAGCAGTGGGTTCATGTGTCTCATAGGATAGGACGGGGTTCAGGTCTGTTGTTCACTATGAGTAATATTCAACTTGACAATAGCTAATAAAACAACAACGATCATTTGACACAAATATCCTAAGTTTGTATTGATTTTGCTAGTGTGTTAGTGACATAAACTCAATATGATATTCATAGTTGTTGTTTTAACTGAGTTTAATAGGATTTATGAAATTCATAGGCCATATCATGTTACCACAGAGGAAACTATGTAAAGCTGTTCTATTTCTGGAAACACAAGTAAGCAAAGCTCAATTGGTCTTAAGAAAAGGATTTTTCAGCTTGAACTTTTTAAAAAGGGAGTTCTCACTCTTGAACTTCAAAGACAATACTAAAAAGAAACATGGAGATTAATCCCTGATCTTCAAAGAAAATACTAAAAAGAAGCATGGAGATTAATCAAGGTAATAAGATATTAAATAATTATGAAATGAATTAAGGCTTCCATATCCCTTCTAAAGAAGTCTTTCATGTCTAGTCGACTCTTTCAACTATTGTTAATTGTTACTGTTTTTAATAGTATAACATGAGAAACCAAACAAACTTATTGCTTTCTTTTTGGAACGAACTCATAGCTTACTTTCCATTGGGGTTTAAGAGGCTGTAAATCAGATGGCAGGAGATCACCCATTTTTCTCCTGTGGAGCAATGGTGTATTTGAACTTCCCACCTTTGGGTTGGCAGTACAACTCCCTATCCAGTAGGCCACGAGAGCATGCCATTATAAAAATCCAGAAGTCCAGTTGATCCAAAGTATTGTCATTTATTAAAATATGTAATTCTATGTTTTCACTATGCATTATTAAAAATAATAATGGGAAAACTATCATTTTACCAGTTGTTCAGAGAAAAAATATAAATACATGTTTACCTTGATTCTATTTCTGTTTCACACTAAATAGAGAGCAATATGGATTAAGCCATGAACTGCTGCTAGGCTCAGTTAAGTTCATATTTACTTGGAAGATTAATTCTCTATCTGCCTCAGACTTTCTATTCATTAACCACCGTGAGGTGAACAGTTAACTCCCTAATGTTTTAGAAAAGGTAACTTGTTAGCAACTTAACCAACTTGGATTTCATGGTCACCAGAAATTTGGAGGGGATCCCTTTGGGATTTTGGTGCTTCAGGTTAACACAAATCTTTTGAGGGACTCCAGAGAGCCCTGGTGGCTTAGTGGTAAGAGGTTGTACTGCCAGCCTAGAGGCTGACACATAGTTTAAATTCACCCGCTGCACTATGGGAGAAAGATAGGCAGGCACCTGCTATGCAGTTTAGTGCCTCTGAAAACTCATTGGAGGGTCAACCTTATGAGCCAGTTTTTACTAGAAGGAACATGACAATAGAGGAAACAAAAGTTTATATCTTCCCATTTTCATTCCTGTGTTCTAAATACAGATTTATATACTCTCTAATGTTTTAAATAATTTGTCAAATGATATTGATGAGGAAAATAAGAGCAGTGAATATTTATGGAACGGTTTTCTATGTCTCATCTTCTTTTTTTTTTCTTTAATATTTTATTGTGGTTTGGTGGAAGTGGACACCTGAGCCTTCAAAGAAAACTTATCCCACAAGGTGGTTAGTGTGTCTAAGAAGTATCTGTTTCTCTAACCTCTGTATGTTTTATTTCCTATATCTGTCTATGGCTCAATGGTGAAAGTCCTCAGTTATTACCTAAAGGTCAGCAATTTGAGTTTAGTCACCACTCCACAGAAGAAAGAGGTGGCAAGCTGCTTTTTTAAAATTTGGAAACCCTATGAAACACTTGTGCTCTGTCCTGTCAGCTCTGTGTATGTTGGGATTGACCGGACAGTAGTAGTTTGGTTGTTGTTGCAAAATTCTGTATAACATTTCCCATATTTTTTGAGCACAAACGCAATGCTATTGGTTACCTAAATCAGGCTGTGAATACACCACCCACTCTCACTGCTACATTCCCAAAAACCATAAAATAAAAAAAGTGACTGCTACCTTGTTCTTGTTGCTGCTGTTGTTATGTGCCATCAAGTCACCATAATGACCCTTTGTAAAATAGCTCTGAACCTTGCTCTATCCTGAGCCAATTTCACTGTCTCTAACACACTTACCCTCATTACCCAGTTACTGAGTCAGTCCATCTCATTCAGGGTTTTCCTTTGCTGCACATCCCTCCACCCTTCCAAGCTTGATGTCATTCTTTAAGGACTGGCCCCTCCTGGCATGATGCCCAAAGCATGTGAGACAGAGCTTAAAAATCTTTGGGGTATGATGAAAAAAACCTGGATAAATTATGTATATTGTATTGAAACAGATGAGGGAAAGAACAGATTAGAGGTGATATATGAT
>NW_006399803.1:14729461-14735956 GCF_000299155.1 Elephantulus edwardii
TTTTTCTTTTTCTTTTCGGAGAGGGGAGCGAACTGGTGGGGAGGGATGGGCAGGGAGAAAAGTGCGGCAATGAATGAATGAAAATCCAAAATCTCTGTAAATGTATATTAAAATTAATTTTTAAAAAATCTTTGCCTCCAGTGAGCAGCTTGGTTTCATCCTCTGTAGGATAAACTGTTTTCTGTTTTCTTAGCAGTCCATAGTATATTCAGTACTCTTCTCCAGCAGCACAACTCAAAGAAAACAATTCTTCTTATATCTTCCTTAGTCATTGCTCAGCTCTCTGATATATACAGAGCAAGCAGTTGCAAAGGCCATGACTGGGATCAGGCACACATTCATCTCTAGACTGACAATGTTGCTCTTCAGTACTCTAGAGAGGTCCCTGACAACAGATTTTCCCAATGCAATTCATCTTTTGATTTCCTGACTGCTGGCACCAAGAGTGTTGATCATGGAACCAAAGCAAGCTAAAATTTTAACAATCTCAATCTCTTCTCTGTCTATGATGATGCTGCCAGTTGGCTCAGTGGTGGAAATATTTTTTTCTTGACGTTGTGCTTCAATCCATATTGAAGAGTGCAGTCCTTGATCATCAGCAAATGCCTCAGGTCCTCCTCAGTTTTCAGCATATCACAGGTTGTTGCTGAGTCTTTCTCTAAACCTGATGCCACATTCCTTCTCTTAAAGGAGGAGGAATGATCTGTTACTCATGTAGCTTAAACAGGTATGGAGATAGGATGCATCCCTGACACACACCTTTCCTGATTTTGAACCATGCAATGTTTTCCCTACTCTGTTCTGACTGTTGCTTCCTGGTCCAAGTATAGGTTTTCCATGAGCACAATTAAGTGTTCTGGGATTCCCATTTCTCTCAAAGTTAGCCACAATTTATTTTGACCAACACAGTCAGATGCCTTTGCGTAGTCAATGAAACGCAGCTAGACATTCCTTTGAAGCTCTTTACTTTCAGCCAAGATCCATCTAACATTGTCTATAATGTCCCTAGAGCCACAGCCTCTTCTAAACCCAGTTCACACACCTGGCAGTTCTCTGTTGATGTACTGTTTCAGTCATTTTTAAATAACTTTTAGTGGGAGGGATCGTGCTTACATGTGATAGTAATGATATGGTTCGATACTTTCAACTCTGTCAGATCACTATTTTATGAATGGGAATAAATATGAATCTCCTTCCATCCGTTTGCCACGTGGTTGTCCTCCAGATTTCTTGGCACAGCCTGGTGAGTGAGTCCAGGTGAGCATCTGTTTGTTGAAATGGGTAACTGATAGGCCATCAGTTCCTGGGGCTGTGATTTGGGCCAGTTCCTACAGAGCAGCCTGAACTTTCTCCTTCATCGCTATTGCCTCTTGATCATATACCTAAAGAATTGAAATTCCTGTCCTATATCCATTCTGTTCTAGATTTTTTTGGTATGTGTTATATTATCATGACTATGATTACTATGAGAGTATTGAGTTAATGAACATAAAGATTAAGTCTTCCAGATCACCCACCTATTAGTTATGGTAATTGGTTCTATTTAGTGTCATTTAATAAAATGAGAGAAAGGAAAATACGGGGGAATGTTGGTCTCCTAAAGGCTTGTTCCATCCTGTGAATTCATCAGTCTGCTTTTTAAAGGGATTGATGACACATACACTGGTATTTGTCTAGACCAACATTATCATTTAAAACACTTTATATGTAAGCAAAAGTTTATTTAAGTGTAATTATTTATTCTAATAAAATAACTATTCTATAATTACTTTCATATTCTAGTATTCATTGTTAAATGAGCCTTTGTGGCCCAGTGTTTGAGTGCTAGCCAATCTGCTCCTGGAAAAGGTCTACAAGCTTGAAAACTGGATAGGGCATTTCTACTCTGTCCTATAGCAAGTGAAGCTTTAAATTAAAGATCTTATATTCATCACTTCTATCAAGAAAAAGAAAGTTGCTATAGATTCTGTTCAACTCTTAATGATTCTATAGAACAGAGTAGAACTTCACGATCAGGTTTCTAAGGCTATAACCTTGACGGAAGCAGATTACCAAGTGTGTTATGCAGCACAGCTGTTGGTTCAGACCACTGGCCTTTCAATTAGCTCCCAAGTCTTAACCACTGCATTACCAGGACTTCTATCACTCCTGTAGTTATACCAGACTCACAGAAAACAGTACACCTTTGTGGGGCAGGAACATATATGACTTTTCACAGTAATATCAGTTGTTGATTGTAATTAATTGCATTAATCAACAGTAATTAGGGTGTAAAACAAAATGTCTATAAATTATTGAAAATGAAATATGATTTATAAACTTTCCCTCACATTTTTTTAAATAAAAAAAGAAAGCATGCCATTGATCATAGCAAGTGCACTTGAGAAAGTGACATCAATAAGCTAATTAACTTCTTAGAGCTACTCTAAGGAAAATAAAGTTAACTTATTTTTACTATCCTCTTTAAAGACTTTTATTTTTTATCTCATAAAGATTGTTAATGAGTATCTGCCTTTTGCCTATGCTGAGAAATTTTCACTTAGGGGATCTGTTCCATAATTAAAATTCACTTCTGTGAATTTGACCTATTTCCAGTATTATCAAATGATGAATGGTTTTTAAAGGACCATAGGAGGATGCAGCTGGGAGTAATAGTCTAGAAGTAGTAAGCTGGAATATGTACAACAAACTATCTTAGGTCAGGCATACATTATTTCTCAAAATAATACCCTGGCTCTTTAGCATTTTAAATAAATCTTGTAACAGTGAATGAATGGAAATCCAAAGTCTATAAACTTTAATTAAAATTAATAATAATTAAAAAAATAAAGGGATCCATTAAGTGAGCAAAATTTAAAAAAAAAGAACAACAAGGTAGAACATAAAAAAAATCTTTTGCAACAGCTGTACACAAGTGTAATAAATACACTGTTTGATTTCTTGGCTGCTGCTTCCGTGGGCATTAGTTGTTAATCTTTTTCAATCTCTTTCTTTGTCCTTCTCTTGATGTTGCTTAATGGTCCAGCTGTGCAGGTTTTGTTTCATGTTGAAGTGTAATTCATGCTGAAGACTATAATCTTTTATCTTCGTGTTCAACAAGCAAGATTGTTTCATTTGCATATTGTAGATTTTTCGTGTGTCTTCCTCCAATCCTGATGGTATGTTCTTCTTCATATAGGCCACTTTCTTTGGTTTTTGGAGTCAGCAAATACATTTACTAAACCTGAAACATATCTTTCCTGATTTTAAACCATATAGCATTCCTTTGTGTTTGAGTAACTGCTTTTGGTCTATGCAAAGGTTCTGCATAAGCACAATTAAATGTTCTGAAATTTCTCACAAGTTATGTGGCAGAATAAACTTATTCTACACCTCTCGTGTCTCTTCACTGTGCCAGACTAGAGTCAAGCTCAACAGGGTCTTCTTTCCCCGCTGATT
This sequence comes from Elephantulus edwardii, assembly GCF_000299155.1. Taxonomy (NCBI): domain Eukaryota; kingdom Metazoa; phylum Chordata; class Mammalia; order Macroscelidea; family Macroscelididae; genus Elephantulus; species Elephantulus edwardii. The sequence continues at coordinate 14,732,900 of NW_006399803.1, forward strand.
CCACCAAGCCCGTTCCCTTGTCTGTGGTTTCGCCGTTAGTGCTTTCTGTTGTGCAGAGTTGCTGTGAGTTGCAGTCAACTTGATGGCATCTACCAACAACATAGAGTTTTCTTGGCCGTAAGCTTTATGGAAACAGATCACCAGGTTCTTTCTCCCATTGGTGTTATGTACTACAAAGCCAGAACACACAGAGAGAAGACCTTCCAGTAGGATTTCAGAATCAATAAATCACAATAGAGGAAACTGCCCATCTTTCTCCCGTGGAGCATGGTGGATTCAAACCATATACCTTTAGAGTGGCAGCACAACTCCTTACCACTAAGCCACCTCTGATAAAGTAGAACTTCCGGCCTTTTGGTTACCAGTCAAGTGCTTAACCATTGTGCTGCAAAGGCTCCCTGCTGTATCATACAAACTCAGAATATACTTAGTAGCAACTGATCAAACTTGAGAAAAAAAGATTGATAAACAGTTATAGATACATTGACACATCCCTTTCAATTAAAAAATCAACTAGACAAAAATAAGCATAGATATGGAAGATCTGGATCTAACCTATAAGTTTAATGAATATTTATGTGCAACCAATAATAGTATTTTTCATACAAATGAAACTTTGATCAAAAAAATTACTAGATGCTTAACACATTGCCACACACTTTTAAACTGACCACTGTGCTTAGAAACATATTTTGCCGTCATTTGTGGCAACGTGTTGAAAATCAATACGTAGAAACTACATATTGGTTGGATCAAGTATTTGGCTGCTAACTAAAAGGTCAACAATTTAAGTCCAGCTGTTCTATAAGAGAAAAATAAAGCAATCTTCTAGAAAGATTTACAGCCTTAGGAACTGCATGGGAGATCAGTTCTCCTGAGTCGGATAGGCGTACAATGAGTCATAACTGACTCAGTCACAGAGGATTTGGTTTGGGGCCCATGCTCTGTTGTATGTAGGGCAGCTATGAGTCAGAAAAACTCAGCAGCACCTACTAACAATGGTTGAATGCGTAGCAATTACGTTACCCCTAAGGAATGGCCGTCTGTACTCTTCTGTGACAACAGGTTCCACTGTAATTTGTTCATGTCTTTGTACCATGGTGTTTTATTCTTGATGTTAAGTTAGAAAATTTTATATGTTCCTAATTTAATATAATATTTCAGAAGATAGTCTCTACCACGTCAAGGAAATTTCCTACTATTACTAAGAATTATTGATGGTTGCCATCCTCGCTAGATAACTTCCTTCTCTAGAATTTTGGCTACTCCACTTCTCTACATAAAGTCAGAGAAATGAGGAATAAGGCCTTCAGAATGCACATTCATCCCTTTTAAGTGACAGTTAGGCTCTTTCCTATGGGGTTGTTATTGTGTACTATTGAGTCAAAATCAACCCATAGCTGACTCTTCCATGGGTTTTCACAGACAGTATTACATGGAAAAAGATTGCTTCTCCTTCTCCCATGGAGCAGCTGGTGGATTTGAACCTCGTGCCTTTGGGAATGCAATGCAACTTCTTACCACTAGACCAACTATAGGGTGTTGTAGTTTTATGTGTTGTCAAGATGATTGCAACTCATAGCAACCCTATGTACAACTGTCCTAAACTGTGCTCTATCCTGTGCCAATCTGTTGTCTCTAACACACCTATCCCCATTACCCCAGTCACTGAATCCATTTCATCCAGAGTCTTCCTCTCTTGCACCATTCCTTCACCCTCTCAAGCATGATGTCCCTCTCCAAGGACTGGTCCCTCCTTGCAACATGTCCAAAGTATGTCATGTGAAGCTTCAGAATTCTTGCCTCCAAGGAGCAGCCTGGTCTCACTCTCTCTAGGACAAATCTCTTTGTTCTCCTAGCCATCCATGATATATTCAACACTCTTCTCCAGCACCACAGCTCAAAGGCATCAATTCTCCTTCTATCATCTCTTGTCATTGTCCAGCTCTCTGATGCATAGCATGTAATTTTAAAGACCATGGCCCGTATCAAGCACACTTTAGTCTCCAGACTGATATTGTTGCTCTCAGTCCTTTGGAGGTCTCTGACAGCACACTTTTCCCAATGCAATTTGTCTTTCAGTTTCCTGGCTAATGGTACAAAGAGTGTTGATTGTGGTGCCAAGCAAACTAAAGCTGTTAACAATCTCAATTTCTTCACCATCTATCATGATTCTGCCAGTCAGTCCAGTGGTGAGGATCTTAGTTTTCTTGATGTTGTGCTTCAATCATATTAAAGAGTGTAATCCTTGACCTTCTGCAGCAAGTGCTTCAGATCCTCCTCAGTTTCAGCAAGCAGGGTTGTGTCATCTGCATAACACAGATTGTTGATAAGTCTACATCCAGTCCTGATGCTACATTTCTCCTCATAGATGATCTGTTCTGCATATAGATTGAAAAGGTATGGAGATAGGACACATTCCTTGGCATACACCCTTCCCAATTTTTAACTATACAGTGTCCTTGCTCTATTCTGACAACTGTCTCCTGATCCAAGTATAAGGCTTCACATGAGCTCAATCAAGTGTTCTGGGATTTCCATTCTTCTCAGAGTCAACTACCACAGTTTGTTGTGATCCACACAGTCAAATGCTGTCCATAGTCAATGAGACACAGATAGACATTCCTCTGGTCCTCCCTGCTTTCAGCCAAGATCCATCTGACATTAGCTATAATATCCTTAGTACCACGGCCTCTTCCAAACCCAGTCTACACTTCAGGCAATGCTGTACCAGTCATTTTTGGATTATCTTCAGCACAATCTTGCTTGTATGTAATATCAGTGATATTGTTCAATAATTTCCACACTCTGTTGTGTCACCTTTCTTTGGAATGGGAACAAATATAGATTTCTTCCAGTCAGTTGGCCAGTTAGTTGTCCTCCAGATTTCTTGGCTCAACTTGGTGAACACATCCAGGGCAGCTTCTCTTTGTTGAAATGTATCTATTGGTATGCCTTCAATTGCTGGAGTCTTATTTTTTTGCCAATTGTTTTAGAGCAGTTTGAATTTCTTCAACACCACATACTCTTGCTCATACATTTTTTTTTTTTTTTTTT
>NW_006399803.1:14736153-14740774 GCF_000299155.1 Elephantulus edwardii
ATCCCACACACACATCCCCCAATCCCCAAATATAATCATAAGAGTATGGAATGAGGGTTGCAGAGTGTATTATATTTGGGGCTCATACATTTTTTAAAAAAAATTTTTCTGTGTTCACCAATTCCTTTTGGTACAATGACTCTGTATACGCTTTCCATCTTCTTTTAATACTTCCTGGATCATATAATAATCTGCCCAAAGCATCCTTAAGTACTGCAACTCAAGCCTTGAATTTGTTCTTCAGTTCCTTGAGCTTAAGAAATATTGAGCAAGTTTGGCCTCTTTGATTTTCTGACTCCAGCTCTTTGCACATTTCATTGTTAATACTCTACTTTGTCTTCCCACACTGCCTTTCAGAATCTTCTGTTCAACTGCTTAATATCTTTCTTTCTTACCTTTGCTCTTTGCCTTGTTGGTGCTCTAGTGCAATATTTAGAGTTTCTTCTGGCATCCATCTTGCTCTTTTCTTTATCCTCTGTCTTTGTAAAGACCTTTTACATTCTTCCTGGATGATATTCTTGATATCCTATCACAGCTCATCTGGTCTTCGCTCATTAGTGTTCAAAGCCTCAAATCCTGTGGTTTTGAAATTCAATTGGGATAGACTAAAGGTCAAATTTTAATTCCTGTGGTTTTGGTTTAATTTTTCTTAGCTGTAGCTTGAATTTGCCTTTGAGTGGTTGGCGGTCTGTTCAATAGTCAGCACCTGGCCTAGTTTTCACAGCTGATATTGAGCTTTTCCAGTGGTTCTTTCCACAGATGTAATCGATCTGATTCCTATGCATACTATCTGGTGAAATCCATGTGTATATCCTGTGTTTATGTTTCTTATAAAATGTATTTGCAATAAATAAATCATTGTGCAAAATTCTATCATTCTTTGTCCAGCTTTATTTCTGTCACCAAGTCCATGTTTTCCAACTACTGATCCTTCTTCTCTATTCCCAACTTTTGCATTCCAGGAGAAGCAAAATTTTTCTTGTTCATGGCCCATTAGATAAAAATAGTCAAATTGTTGCATCTAGCTGTATTGTTGTTTTTAGGTGCCCAGTTGAGTCAAGTATGATTCATAGCAACGCTTTGAACACGGATCTGAACCCTGTTCTATCTTGTGCCATCCTCATCATTTTGACACTCAAGCCCATTTTAACAGTCACAGTGCCAGTCCATCTGGTTGAACATCTTCCTCTTTTTTTCCATCCTCCACCTTTCCAAGAATGATGTCCTTTGCCAAGGGTTAGCCTCTCCCAACAATATAGCCAAATTATATGAAGGAACTAAAAACATAAAACTATTAATTAAACATTTGTGGTAGTAAGAGTTCTTTATTCAAAATAGCTTCCCTATTCATTGACTATTTTTACTATGTGGATGGGTGGGAGTATTTGAACAGGTTATGTTAGCCAATCCATGAGGAGACTGGATAGTCTTACCATTAAACTGAGTGGATCCAGCAGCAGAATCTGAGAACCTCACCACCATCAAAGAAGCAGCAAAAGAACGCAGCACCTTCTTTGAGGCCAGAGATTCTTGTGCCTGTCAGACCAGAACCTACAGGATCAGCAGCCGTAGCAGTCACAACAGAGAACTAGAGACCTGATATGAGATGGTGTAGACTTTGGGACAGCTGCCCCATAGGGAACCAGAGCTAAGAGCCTTTGCTCAGTTTTGTGAGTGGGGTTGGGGAGAGACCTATAATTGGCTGGACTGGCCTAAAGCGTAAGGCTCCAGCCTGAGGTACCTGTGAGCACACTGAGTTGTTATATTCTGTTTGTAAACTGAATTATAGCCCTTGGACTTCTCTAAAATGGTTCCGTGTGTTCTCAGAGCTATTACAATGGATTTTAGACCCAGTAAAGTGGAACGATTGGTGTTGGAATAAGAAGAAAGAGGTGCAGTAGCATTAGGGACATGTCTGAACTCATGGGAATTGGTTTTGTATTGTTAATGTTCTTAATGGAGACAGTTCCCCTTTGAGGAGTTGCTAGAAGTCAGATATGACCATCCCCATGTGGCCTTTGCTCTTTTTACAACTCTTTTGCCAAGAAAGGAGAGGCTTAGTATTCAAAGACAGTTGGCTGTACAAGATAATCTTGCATTTCATTTATTTCATTTGACAATATATTGTTATAATGAGTACAGTCGAGTCAGACCTGACCCATAGCTGACTCTCCAGCTGGTTTTCAGAGGCAATAAATCACATTGAAAGATATTGCCTGTCTTTCTCCCGTGGAGCAGCTAGTAGATTCAAACTATGTACCTTTGAGTTGACAGCACAATTCCTTACAGTTCAGCTAACAGCTTCCTGACAATATATTACAAAACATTATTCTGTTTTCTGATGTTGTGGGATAAATCCCACTTAGTTGTGAAGATTTTTTTGAGTACAGTGTTCTTGAACTCTGTATATTTTAGCATCTATGTTTATTAGAAATATTCTTATTTGGTCCCCAAAGTAGCAATAACATATGTTTATGTAGTACTTTGCAATTTTTAAGGTCACTTTACACACATTATCTCACCTGAGGGAGCTCTTGTGGCCTAGAGCATAAGGGGTCATGCTGCCAACCCAAAGGCAGGTGGTTCAAATCCACCACCTGCTCTAGGTGAGAAAGATGAGCACTTTTCCATGTGATTTACAGCCTCTGAAACCCACTGGAGGGTCAGGTATGAGTGGATTCTGACAGTAAGGAGTTTTGAATTTGATCTCAGTTAAGAATAGAGGATAATCAGGAATGGAGTATATGGCTTAGTTATCTAGTGCTACTGTAACAGATATCCCACAAATTTGATTTTAACAATCAAAAGGTTTTTTTTCCTCCACAGTGTAGGAGGCTCTAAATCCAAGTTCAAGGGGAAAGGCTTTCTCTCTCTGTTGTTTTGGAAACAAAAATTGTTTTTCATTTTGATTTTCTGCTTCTGGGCAATTTTCCCTTTGTGTGTCTTCCCCTCCCCCCCCCCCTTGCCTAATCTGCCTCTTTTTATCTCTTTGTAAGAGATTAACTCAAAACACAAACTACACTAATCCTGTCTCATTTACATAACAGAAAACTCATTCCCAAATGGGATTATAAACACAGGCATGAATTTTGGATTTACCACACATATTTTGGGGAACTTAATTCAATCTATAACACTGGGGCATTTTTTGTATTTAAAGTAGATCTTAAATGTATGAATAGACATTAACTGCAAATGGAACACTGAAGGATTTTTTTTTATGTTATTATCGCCTGAATGCTGAAATGTCATCAGTATGACTAAAGGAAAGATTAAGGGGGAGAGAGATGTAGGGGATTTAGAGAGGATTTTTGGTCACATGAAGAAGGCGGGATTGCTCTCACCCCTGAATTGCACAGAGTGGGGAGGACTGTAGGCTCTCAGAAGCTGCTAGTACTTTGTCAGTGTCATAGACAGTCTGTTGATGTGTGTAAATAGCCTAGTGTGGGATTTTCAGATGGAGGATTTCCTGGTTATTAAACATCCCTTGGGTCTCTGAACTTTTGTTTGTTTACTTACATATCCTCATATAGCAAATTAGATAATGACAGTGGAGCACTTGTGGTGGGGGGGGGGGAAGCAGCACTAAAAATACAGACTGTGCCTCCTGCTTTGTCTGGCAGCCAGGTCATGGGTGTCCTGGTCACACATTCATTCACAGGGCTGAAGAGCTCTTCTAAAACATACAATAATTACATAAATGTGATTGCCCAGCACGTGGAGGTATAAACTACCTCTGGTAGGAAAATAGCTGGTATACATAATTTTACAAAAAGAGGTATTCAATATCATGGTGACTAGGTGTCACAGTAAACATGGAATTACTCAAACGGCAGAGGTTTTGTTGTTGTATTGGCTTTCTCTTTTTCCTCTGCGAATTTTATTCATAGAAAACATGCACTTCTTTGCCATGAACCTCAGAAATTCCCAGATGGCAATATTAGACACTTGAGGTAACATTTCATCCTAGGAAGATCACTGGGCTGGGTAGCACTCACAAACTAACCTAACCATCCTCCTCCTCATGTTTCCTCCTTTTCCTTCCTCCTCACACACACCCTCAACAGCAATTACACTACAATACACCTAGACTTCTTTCTGACACTATAGCTGTGAATTCCAAGATAATCAGGAAGTGCTGACTACTCACATCAGTGAACATATCTCATTTAAACATTTAAATCCATTATAGATTTTGCCACGAATTTTTCACATTGAACAGATTGGTCAGATAATTGTAACATCTTTATTTAGACATCCTCCATGGCTAAATCTTTAACAATTTCTATAGGGATAATTTTTTCTCTCTAGTCTTCTTTCTGCTGTACACAGTACAGTTATTAAAATACAAGAAGAAATTTCTCAGAATTCTGTTTTTAAATCATCAACCCTAAAGATTCATTAGGAATATGCAAAATGAATACCCTAAAGGCAAAGAAAAAATATTTTCTCAAGACCTTGAAAGTAGAAGAGGAGCGTTCTGAAGCTTTGTGGCTGTCCAAAATTGGGTTACTTAATTAGAATATGCTAAACTAGATTTTTTTTTAAATTTAGGTTGTTTATTTTTCATTTCAATGAACATCTACAGAGATTTTGGGATTCCATTCATTCATTGTTGCAC
>NW_006399803.1:14745124-14752913 GCF_000299155.1 Elephantulus edwardii
TAATAATAATAAAAACCTACAGAACTAGAATAGCCTGTTTAAAGTTTAAGAAAAGATAGATCACTCATCCTCAAAGGAAAACAACCAAAACCAAACAAACCAATCTAACAAACCAGAAGTAGACCCAGATATGTTTGAGAGTTAAGAAGAAGAAAAAAACACAAACATTAATTGAATACCAAAAGAGAAATTAAGTCTTGTTTCTCTCTACCTACTACAATTTGGAGATATCCATCAATACTGTTTTGCATTAAAATACATTAGGACATTCAAGATCAAAATGTAAAAAAAAAAACAAACCAAAAAAGTAAACAAACCTAAAGCTATAAAGTTTCTATGAGCAACGGTAAAAGAGACTTTTTAAAAAGAAATATAAGTATGTAGGATAAAGTATAATTAATTCTATGAAAGCATTTCTGTTAAATGGAAGTGCCTAGTTTCACTCTTTTAACTTTGTGATACAAGAGATATCACCACTTGGAAAGGCAAACTTCTGTGATGGAGGTATTTCACTCAGCAAAATGCTTTCTAGTCTCCCCTAAATATTGCACTAGACCACTGTTGTGTAAATAGGATGACTGAGTAAGATAAAGTGTTCAAAAGGGAAAAGAGAGGGTCAGAAAAAGGGGAAAGTGAAAAATACTGGAATAGGAGAAGTTAATGGTGGATGGGGTGAGGTAATGGGAAGGGATCAGTGGAGCCTTGAAAACATGGGTGGGTGATAAGAAGCATAGAGCAATGGTACTAGATGATATAAAATAGGTTGTATAAAACAAAAAGTACATCTACAAAACATGATGTATATGAATGATGATATGCAAAACCAGTTTTAAAAAGGAGAGGTAGAGTCAGACCTCTGCCCTTTGTGCGGTCTCTCTTCCTGACAACATGAGGGTGCTGTCCCAGAGTCCCTTACCCAGAGGTTGTGCTTCACCCAGTGTGGTGAAGAATTAAGACAATAACATACATAACCTGAACTGGAGAAATTACACTTTTCCTTGACACCGTCTAGTCCCAGGTGAGTGAGGTGGGAGTCTTTAAGAGTGGAAATACAGGCATCCTAGAATTTTCTGTACGTCTGCCTCCATCCTCCCTCTGCTTCAGGATATCTAAGTCATTTCCATTGAATTGGGTGCAATAAGTAGAAAATATTACTGAGCCTATTCCTTTATGCTGGTGATAGAATTAGAGCTTTTAAAAAAACTGTTTGGTTGCTTGCGTACTCACTGTAGGAGAAAATTGCCTTGGAAATGATGGAGATTTGTAATTGAGTCCTCATGATGTCTGTGGGGAAGGGAGAGGGAGAATGTGCTCTGGCTGTTGAAAAGGAACTCAGCATTTCACCCATTTGTCATGGCTGGTTGAGGGAGAGGAGGTGCAAGGAAGAGAAAGTGCTTGACCATTTCCCAGGGGGTCTGTGGAGTGCAGCATATAAAACCGTGCACAGGGCTAGACCAGAAGGGTTACCTTTACCAGATTCTGAACATGGGCTGCGCACCTTAGAAAGTTAGAAAGAGAGTGGTTTAGCAGGGCGCAATCATGACCTCACTGATGTCAGAATTATTAATTCAATTTAGGCTCTTTTCTCATTTATAAAATAGCAGCATCCCTAGAGAACTGTGGGTCAGGGGAGGAGGTAGCCATTACAGTGTCCCTAGTATGTGTCAGAACTTTGCTCCATATAGTTCTGAAGTAGATCGTCAAGTTGTTTTTTAAGGCACTTCTGGGCTGACTTGAACCTGCAGTCTTTCAGTTAGTAGTTGAAAACATTAACCATTTTCACCATCCAGTCAGTCCCTAGACATTTGACTCAGTTATCTGTTGTTAGACCTTAGCCTGACAGAATTGTCAGGAGTTGTCTCACTACAGGATGGCAGGTGACTTCACCCATACACTTGATGGTGACTCCCCCTTCCTTTCTTACCCCCTTACTTTTACTGCCCCTTTCTTGCCCCTCTCGTAACAGATGTGGAAGACATAGTGGCAATAATGATTCCTGAGCCAAAAGGGAAGGAGATTGTCAGCCTGCTGGAGAGAAACATCACCGTGACCATGTACATCACCATCGGGACCCGGAACTTGCAGAAATACGTGAGCCGCACCTCGGTTGTGTTTGTCTCCATCTCCTTCATTGTCCTGATGATCATTTCCCTCGCATGGCTGGTCTTTTATTATATCCAGAGGTTTCGTTATGCAAATGCCAGAGACAGGAACCAGGTGAGTAGCTCACATTAAAAAAATAAATAAAGAACTATTTAAAAGTCATTTATATTATTGTATGTTGTTGTTGTTGTTATTGTTAGGTGCCATCGAGAAAAGTATGACTCATAACGGCCCTATGAACAGTGGATCTGAACTCCGTCCTATCCTGTATCACTTCCTGACACACAAGAGCCCGTTGTCTCAGTCACTGTGCTAATTCACCTGGTCGAGGGTCTTCCTCTCCTTCCCTGCACCCACCCTTCCCAGCATCATGTCCTTCTCCAAGGAATAGCTCCTCCTAGCAACATGCCCAGAGTATGTTAGGCAAAGCCTCTTCATTCTTGCCTCCAAAGAGCACTCTGGCTGCATCCTCTTCAAGACATATTTATTTGTTCTTTTGAAAGTCCATGGGATGTTCAGTGATATAATTTATATCACATACAAACAAATTACTGCTGAAGTTCATTCAAAAATAGCTGGAACAGTACATAGGGAACTGCCAGGTGTTCAAACAGGATTTTGAAGAGGCCGTGGCACCAGGGATATCATTGCTGATGTCAGATGGACCCTGGCTGAAAGTAGAAAATACCAGAAGAATGTCTATTTGTACTTTATTAACTATGTAAAGGCATTTGACTGTGTGGATAATAACAAGTTGTGGCTGACACTGAGAAGAATAGGAATCCTAGAGCACTTCATTGTGCTTTTATGAAACCCATTCATAGACCAACAGGCTGTTGTGCAAACACAGCAGGGAAACACTGCTTAGTTTAAAATTAAGTGAGTATGTCAGGATTGTATTCTTTCTCCATACCGAGTCAGTCTGTATGCTGAGAAAATTATTCGAGAACTTGCACTCTATGAAGAGGAATGTGGCATGAACCAGAAGGAGATGCATCAATAAATAACCTGTGTTATGCAGACGACACAACCTTGTTTGCTCAATGTGAGGAAGACTTGAAGCACTTACTGCAGAAGATCAAGGAATACAGCCTGCAGTATGGATTGCATCTCAATGTCAAGAAAACAAAGATTCTTACTTCTGGACCAATAAGCAACATCATGATGGATGGAGAAGTGATTGAAACTGTCAACAACTTCGTCTTACATGAACCAACAATTAACAAACTTTGTACCAGCAATCAGAAAATCAGAAGATGTATTACATTGGGAAAGTCTGCAGTTAAGGACCTCTGAAAGTTTCTGGGGAGTAATGATGTCAGTTTGAGTACTAAGTTGCAACTGATTGAGACAATAGTTTTTCTGGTCACTTGCTATGCATGTGAGAGCTGGACAATGAATGTTGTTTGTTGTTGTTTAATGCTGTCGAGTCGTAGACGACTCAAAGTGACCCTGTGAATGAACAGCCTGAGCACTGTTCATACATGTTAAATGGAGAATTGATACCTTTGAGCTGTGCTGTTGGAGAGGGGCACTGAACTTCCCACGGATGGACAAAAGAATGGATATTATCGTATAAACTTTGCAAATCACAGAAAATATCAAGCAAAAGCCAGTTAACTCAATATAATATTCTTGATTCAAAATAATGAGCTCTGGTGGCCTAGTGAGTAAGGAATTGTACTGCCAACCCAAAGGTTGGTGATATGAATCCACCAGGTGCTCCTTGGGAGAAAGGTGGGCAATCTCCTCCCCCCCCCATGCAATTTACAGCCTCTGAAAACTCTTGGAGTTATGAGGTGGTCCTGACTTGCCAGCAGTAAGTCAACAGTAAGTCAATGACAATTGAAGATGATATTGTTGTTGTTATTGTTGTTGTTATGTGCCGTCAAGTCGCTTGCGACTCATAGCGACCCTATGTACAATAGCCCTAAACTCTGCTCTATCCTGTGCCAATTGCACTGCCTCTGACACATCCATCCCGATTACCCCAATCACTGAATCAATCCACCTCATAAAGGGTCTTCCCCTTCTGTGCTGTCCCTCCACCCTCCCAAGCATGATATCCCTCTCCAAGGACCGGTCCCTCCTTACAACATGTCCAAAGTATGTTAGACAAAGCCTCAGAATCCTTGCCTCCAAGGAGCCGCCCGATTTAACCCTCTCCAGGATGAATCTGTTTCTTTTCCTAGCTGTCCATGGTACCCTCAATACTTTCCTCCAGCACCACAGCTCAAAGGCATCAATTCTCCTTCTATCCTCCCTAGTCTCACCTATGAGAATTGAACATAAGCACTGTAAATCTCTGCTAGGTAATTTTTTCAGAAGTGTTCTATATACATATTTTTCTTAGTGTTGTGTTAAATGAAAGTGCTTTGTACCACATTCCTTTTGCTCATTCTTTGGACTTTTTTAAAATTTAAGTAAAATGACAAAGAAAGAAATGGGAAATGAGATGAGATTATGCTAAGAATGTTAATGTGATTTGGAAAGAGCTAGGTTTCCTTCCTTATGGGGAGAAGAGGAAAAGAAAAATGGAAACTTTTTTAAAGCAATTAATGTATAATTAAATTATATATTGTAAAAATGTAATATATCTAATAGATATTATAAAATTCAAACTGTACAGAAAAGTATATAATTAAAAGTAATTGTTGTCCTATTTCTATTCCTCAGCCTTCCTTTCTCTAGAATACTACATCTTCATAGGATTTTTTTCTCTTTTTAAAAAAAATTTTATATTGGTTTGCTCACAAAACTCATATACATTGTGTTTCACACTCTTCTTCATTCATACTGTGTTTCATACAGTCATTGCATGGGATTTTTTTAATACATTCATAAACATATGGGCTCATGTAACTTTAAAAAAAAGGTAGTACACTAACCCCACACCCTTCCTGAAAATTATCATAGTGATTATGTCATATCTATCTCCAAAGTAAACTGCCTTCTCATTTCCAATTCTTGCATAAAATTGCATTATTGTGTGGATATGCCAGGCTTTACTATTGGCCCTGTTTCTCGTATGACACTTAGCACGAATATGATATTTTACTCAACTAATGTACAAGTTTCATAGATTTTTGCCAAATGACAAAATTCCATGATAGTTTTGTAAGCATACCAGTTACATTGGTGGGTGTTGTTTGAAAACAAAAATAGAATGTGATTTATCTATAAAGTCAAAGTGGAATTTTACTTGCCTTGGCAGGGGTATTTATATTTTAAACTAGGATATTGCCAAGTTGTCAGCTTAAAAAAGTTAAACCAACACACATTTTATTTTTTTTCTTTCTGATATTCTTTTATTTTGTTCAAGATCCAATATACATTTTATCCAAAAAGAATTACTATTCCCACCTATTCTCATCAAAAGAATGTATTCTAACTTCTTGATATCTATCGTTGGATAGGTAAAAAATAGTTTCACATTTTTCTTCTTTCAAGTAACACATTCTTTCACATTTAATAGGAAATGTGGAAATTTTTTTCTTTTAAGTATCTATATTTATCACTTTCAAGTAATGTTGGCTATTTTTTATCTTTTTTAAATTTTCAAATATTACATTTCATAAGCAACTTGTATCCAGAATATATAAAGAACTCCTAAAACTCAACAATTTTGAGTTCTTATATAACCTTTTATTTTCCTGATAAATAATTCAATTTTTCTCCCAACTATCATTATCTTCTATTTTTATCTGTGGTGCTTTCAACCATGTAGAATTTTTTTTCTATATAACAGAAATTATCAATCCTTTCACAAAGCTTCTGAGTTCTTTTATAAGCCGAGACTAGAAAAATAGGTAGTTCTGGTAGTCTGGTGTGTAAAGACTTGTGGTACCAACCCAAAGGCAGGAGGTTCAAAGCTACCAGCTGCTCTGTGGGAGACAAATGGGCTTTCCCTTCCCATGTGATTAACTGCCTTTGAAAACCCACTGAAGGTTCAGTTCGAAGTCAGTCCAACTTGATGGTACATAATAACAGCAAATGGACAAATATGCTCACACTTTTTTAATCCACTATTTTTTTACTTCACTTTTGTGATTAAATATTTAACCTAGAAATAACATGTTTCAGTGTAAAGAATGGAGTTAGAAGCTGTTATGTTCCTTCAGATGACCTATTAGTTTTATAAATGGTATTTGTTGAATTATTCATCTTTTCCCCTTATGCTTAGTGTGCCACCTAGCATATTTTCAATTTCTCTATGTGTTTTGTTCCATTTTGATACTCTCTAATCTATACCATTAATATATTGATTTATATTGTTTTAAATTAAATATGCTGGTAATATACTGGTGGTATACTCTGTAGGAATTGTGCTCCTAACCCATAGGTGATGCTCCTGGTGGTTTGAATCAGCCAGCAGCCCCAAGGAAGAAAGATGGATAATCTCTTCCTGTGTAGTTTACAGCCTCAGGAATCTGTTGGAGGATCAGCTATGAGAAGGCAATGAGAGAAAAGTATAATATTTACAACTAATTTCCCTTTATTGGTTTTTTCCCCCTAGAATTTTCCATTTTGTCTTCCTTTTTCTGTGTGTATCTTTATATTGCTTTAGAATTAAAGCAATTTGAAAGTTAAATCAAATGGAAAGGTAGAGGAATGCCAAAGAGGGGAAGACTCTCAATTGGGTCAACTGACACAGTGACTAGAGCAAGGGGCTTGAATGTATCAGAGATTGTAAGGGTGGCACCTGATAGGGCGGGGAGATCTATTGTTCATAGGGTCACTATAAGTCATCCTTGGCTTGACAGCCCCTAAAAACAGCAGCCATTCCTCAGTCTCCTCTGGTGGTGATTTAGCCTCAAAAACTGAGAGATGGTGAGAAAAGACTTAATAACAGTAGGTTTTTGGTTTGGGTTAAAAGCATAGGCTCTGCTGTCATAATTGCTGGTTCAGATCCTGGCTTTATTGGTAACTGTCTGATCCTAGGCAAATTACTTAAATCTGTGCCCAGTTTTCTATTCTGTACAATGAATGTACAATTTTGAAAACAAAATCCATTAAGGGTAACAGATATGTAATAAACACACACACACTTCCCTCTTAGAACAAGCCTATGCATAGTGTTGTTACTTGCCATCGAGTTGTAACTGACTCGTAGCTGACACTCCAATAGGTTTTTCAGAAGCTGTAAATCACATAGGAGACTTTCCATCTTTCTCTTATGGAGCTGTGAGTGTATTCAAACTGTGTGCTTTTGTGTTCGCAGTGCAACTCCTTACCCACTAGAGAAGTAGAGTTCCTTTAAACATAATATACACTTCATATTATTATAAGGAACCATGGGGCTTAGTGGTAAAGAATTGTGCTGCCAACCTAAAGGAAGGCAGTTCAAATGTGCCAGCTCCTTCACATGAGTAAAATGGATAATCTCCTCCTATGCATTTTATAGCCTTTGAAAACTCACTCAGTTCAGCTTGAGTCTGTTCTGACTCAAAGGCACATAACACAACAATATATTCTTATTATAGTACTTTTAATATTGTTAACCATCAAGTTGGAATTACAGAATTGGCTTATGGGTTGAAAACTCTAGTGAGTTTTCAGAGGCAGTAAATCACACAGGAGCAGACTACCCGCCTTTTCTCTTGTGGAGCAGCTAGTGGATTAAAACCATGTGCCTATGGTTGGCAGTGCAACTCCTTACCGCTAGGCCACCAGGGCTCTCTAATTA
>NW_006399803.1:14753410-14755177 GCF_000299155.1 Elephantulus edwardii
TGTAAACAGAGATTGTATAAAATACAATGTACATGCAAGAAACACACTGTATATGAATGATTGTATGCAAACCAACAACCCCCAAAAAATAATAATGAAGAGATGGGTTAAAAATATGTAAAGTTAACTCTAGTTTTGAAATCAAAAGATGAACTTCATTGATAAAGTCTGCTGTCAGGGACCTCTCCAGAGTTCTGAAGAGCCACAATGTCAGTCTGGACTAAGGTGAGCCTAATCCAGGCCACAGTCTTTGCAATTACTTGGTATGCATCAGAAAGCTGGAAAATGACTAGGGATGATAGAAGAATTGATGCCTTTGATCTTTGCATAATTTCCTCCCTCCTTCCCCACCTCTCCCCTAGTCCACTTTGCTATTCATCTCTTATGCTGGACTATTTTTATACAAATAATGCCTAATCATATATTCCTTTTAAACAGTTCTTTCCTTCATCTGTTCCAATGCAGTGTTCATTATTTATCCTTTCTTTTCTTAATTTTCTCCCAACCACCATGTCAGTCCTGTTTTATAACAGTGGCATTATGCAGTATTTGTCCTTTAGTGACTGAGATATTTCACTCAGCATAATGTTCTCCAGGATACCTAATGTTGCATAATATTTTATTACTTCCTTGTTTTTCAGTGTTGCATAGTATTCCATTGTGTGAATATAGTTTTCCTATCCATTCATTTGTTGATGGGCACTTGAGTTGCTTCCATCTCTTTGCTACTGTCAACAATGCAGCAATAAACATGAGTATGCATATATCTATTTGGGTGGCAGTTCTGGTTTCTTTAGGATATTGATGAGTCAAATGGTACTCCTAGTTCCAACTTTTTGAGAGTACCCCATACTTCCTTCCATAGTGGTTGCACCATTTTATACTCCCACCAGCAGTAAATAAGGGTCCCAGTCTCTCTAAAACCTTGCCAACACTTGTTGTTTGCTGCTCTGTTTAGCTTTGTCTTTATTACTGGGTGAGATAACATCTCATAGTGGTGTTCATTTGCATCTCTCGGAGAGCTAGGGATTTTGAACATATCTTCATGAGTTTGTTTGCCCTCTGAATGTCTTCTTTGGTAAAGTATCTATTCATATACTGAGCTCATTTTGTGATTGGATTGTTTATCTTATTCTTGTTGAAGGTCTGGAGTATTCTATAAATTTTAGGTATGAATCCCTTATCAGATATGTCATTACCAAATTTTTTCCCCAGTCTGTGACTTTCCTTTCTACCCTGTTGGAGAAGGTTTTTTTATATGCATAGAGATTTGATTCTTAGAAGGTCTCATTCATCTATTTTATTCTCTCTTGGTCATAGGATTTTCAAGATGCTTGGAAGATTGTTCACATTTTTTTATTAGGGCTTCTAGGGTTCTTTCAAGCTTTTCTCTGATGACATATGCTCCTATGTCCTTGATCCACCATAGATTCGGTTTTATGTATGGTATGAGGTGCAGGTCTTGCTTGAGCTTTCTACAGATATTTTTCCAGTTTTATCAACATTATTTGCTAAAGAGGTTTTTGTTTCCCAACTTATTTCATCTCCTTGTTAAAAATCAGACGACCATAGATAAATGAGCCGTGATGTATTGACCACCACTGCTGTGGAATAGGATTTGAGATCAGGGAATGAGATGCCTCTTACATTATTTCTCTTTTTCAGGATTACTTTACTTATTCGAGGTCTCTTTCCATTCCAGGTGAAATTAGAAATTCCCTCTCACTGAAGAATGGAATTGGTATTTGTATTAGGATTGTATTGAAC
>NW_006399803.1:14755902-14756981 GCF_000299155.1 Elephantulus edwardii
TTCTTTTTTTTATGTATTGTTGGATTCTATTGGCCAGGATTTTATTGAGAATTTTTATCTATTTCATGAAAGATATTTTTGACCTATACTTTTCAATTTGGGTGGTCTTTTTACTGGACTTTGGTATCAAGGATATGTTTGCTTCATAGAATGAGCCTGGGAGAACTCCATCTTTTTCTGTTTCTGAAATATTTTATGTAGAATCGGTGACAGTTCTTCACTAAATGTTGATAAAATTCAATTAAACCCATCTGGTCTAGGAATTATTTTGTTGTTGTTTTTGGAAGTTGTTTTATTACCCAGATAGGTTATGACTTTCTAAGTATTTGCTCATTTCCCCTAGGTTTTCATATTTGAGTATAATTTTTCATAATATTCTATTTTTGGGGCTTCGCCTGACATAATTTGGACATGTTGTAAGGAGAGACAGGTCTTTGGAGAGGGACATCATGCTGGGCAGAGTGGAGGAATGGCGCAGGAGGGGAAGACCCTCTATGAGGTGGATTGATTCAGTGACTGGGGTAATTGGGATGGATGTGTCAGAGGCAATGAGATTGGCACAGGATAGAGCAGGGTTTAGGGGTGTTGTACATAGGGTTGCTATGAGTTGCAAGCAACTCGATGGCACATAACAACAGCAACAACCTTTTTTTATTTTAGTTGATTCTATTGTGGCATTGCCGCTTTCATCTCTTATTTGTATTACTTATGTTGTTTCATTCTTTTGTTTTGCTAGAGGTTTGTCGATTTTACTGACCTTTCTGTAGAACCAACTCTTGGTCTTGTTGGTAGTTTTAATTGTTTTTTAGCTTTCTATTTCATTTCTTTTTCCTAATTTTTATAATTTCCTTTTTTTTAGAGGGTGTCATGTTTTCTTGCTGTTCTTTTCCAACTTGATGGAGATGTTGGGTTAAGAACCAATTATCATTTTAGTTCTTCTTTTACCCCCATGTTGTTGTTGTTGTTGTTGTTAAGTGCCATCGAGTCGCAGGCGACTCATAGCGACCCTTATGAAGGAGAGTCCTTGACACTTGGGTGCCTTTCATCCTCTCTCCAGGTTCATAGGGTTTCTGGAGGCA
>NW_006399803.1:14758216-14760238 GCF_000299155.1 Elephantulus edwardii
TTTTTTTTTTTTTCAGTTTTGTTAATGTTTGCTCTAGAGACTCAATGGCACAGAGCAACAACATCATTTTGTGCATAGATAGATATTTATTATGGTTATGTCTTCTTGTTCTATTGACACTTGTTGTTTTGAACCCTCCTTATCCTTTTCTCTGGTTGCCATTTGCTTGGTATATTTTTTCCCCAACCTTTTATTTTTAGTCTTTCTTTTCTTAACTTTTCAGATATCTCTCTCTTATAGATAGCACATTTATGGATTTTCTTTTTATTATCTACTCTGCTACTCTTTCTCTTCACTGGTTCATTTAAAACCTTCACATTCATAGTAATTATTGAGTTGTTGTTGTTGTTGTTATGTGCCATCGAGTCGTTTGCTGTCATTTTGTTGAGTTCTTTTTGGTGGTGTTGCTGATCACTTTGATCTATCCTGTTTTCCATGGCATCTCTGCAACAAGGACTTCCCTCAGTATTTCCTGCAACATTGGTCTTATTTTACAAACTCCCTTGGATTCTGCTTTTCTGATAATATCTTGATCTCTATTTGATGGGCAGTTTTGCTGGGTGTAGTATTCTTGGTTGACAGTGTATTCTTTGCGTATTTGATATATGTCATTCCACTGTCTTCTTACCCACATGGTTTCTGCTGAGAAATCAGCACTTAATCTTGTCTGCTTTCCCTTATAGGTGATTCTTTGTTTCTGCCTAGCTCTCAACGTGGTGTTCAGGAAGGAAAATTACTTCACCTGTAATAGTGGTGCTCCTGGTGCAGATCAGCTGGCAGCAGGGGGGTGTTCTCCATGTGGCTGGACAGTCTCCACGGGTCTAATGCTCTGGTGTTTGGGCTGGTTCTTTCATATTTTTAAACCTATTTTATTTTCTATTGTCTTATTTCATTAGTTTGTCCTTGCTCCTTGTAAGAAACAAACAAAATTAAAAATGAAGCTCACTACCATTGTCTCAAATCTGACTCATGGCGACCTCCTACAGAAATCAAAACAAAACACAAAACCACATCTATGGCTATCAGGACAATTCTGACTCCAAGCAACCTCACAGGACAGGGCAGGCTGACCCCTAGGTTTCCAAGGCAGTAATCTTTCTGGAAGTAGACTACCCTTTTTTCTTCCCAAGGGTAGCTAGCAGATTGAAATCTTTCACTGAATAACTGAGCACTTTAGCCACTATGATGTCATATTCTCCCATTAGCTTGAATTTCTAGAGTGGTACAAAGCAATAGTCATTATACTAAACATATTTCTCTCTATTCTGAATTTAATGTGAGCATCCAGAACTTAATGGAGAGCTTATTCCAGAGCTTTTTAAATTTTCTATTATTAGTTTACAATATTTTATTATATTATTAGCTTATATTATTCCTCCATGAATTCTTCTAAATTGAGATATATATTTTATGATATCAAGATGTTAGGTAACTTCTTATTGTTAGGTGCCGTTGACTCGACCATGACTCGTAGCAACTTTATGCACAATAATTGAACACAGCTCTATCCTGAGCCAGCCTCACTTTCTCTGACTCACCTCACCTTCATTACCCCAGTTACTATGTTAGTTCTCTAATCTGGGGTGTGTTAGTTCTCTAATCTGGGGTCCTCCCCTCCTGTGCTGTCCCTTCCAAGTATGATGTCCTTCCTAAGAACTGATCCCTCCTTGCTACTGTGAGACAGAGCTTCAACATACTTGCCTCTAAGGAACAACTTGGCTTCACCTTTCCCAGGATAGACCTGTTAGTTTTCTTGGCAGTCCATGATATGTTAAAGACTCTTCTCCAGCATCAGAACTCAGAGGCATCAATTATTCTACCATATTTGGTCATTGTCCAGCTCTCTGATGCATAACAAGTTATTGCAAAGACCATGGCCTGGTTCAGGTGCACCTTAGTCTCCAAATTGACATCATTGCTCTTTAGCATTCTAGAGAGTTCCCTGGCAACAGATTTTCCTAATGCCATTGCCAAGAGTGTTGATTGTGGAACCAAGTAAGTTAAAATTGTTAACAATCTCAA
>NW_006399803.1:14761273-14765522 GCF_000299155.1 Elephantulus edwardii
TTATCTTGTTGTGGTGCTCGAGTATTTTATAAATTCTAGATATAAGTCCCTTGTCTGACATGTCATTACCAAAAACTTTTTCCCAGTCTGTGGCTTCCCTTTTCACCCTGTTAGAGAAGTTTCTGGATGCACATAGGGATTTGAGAGAATCTTCATTTTCTTGATACTGAGTTTAACCTATATAGCTGACTACAGTCCTTGTTCCTGTGCAGCAAATGCTGCAGTCCTTCCTCATTTTGAGCCAAGAAGGTTGTGTCATCAGCATAAAGCTGTCCTATATTACTAAAAGTTTTAAAACAGAAGTGAATGTTCACTTTTTACAATTAATACATTTTAAATAGCTATAGTATAAATTTTCTCTTTTAAATTATTAATAGGGAAGTGGAAACACTAGTTGCCATCAAGTTGATTGCAGCTCATGTGTCACTGTGGGACTGTGTGTTCTCCACAGGATTTTCAGTCGCTGATTTTATATCAATCACCAGACCATTCTTCTTTAATGCCTCTGTGTAGATTCCAATCTCTCACTTTTCAATTAGCAACTGAGAACATTAACTATTTATACCACCCAGGAGCAGTGAACCATTAAGAATTAATTAAATTAATTGATTTCCTTATATCAAACTATCCTGAATGTCTAGTTTGTATTATTCCTATCACATACTAGGTTGCATTTACTAATACTTATAATGTTTTACCTTGATATCTATAAGCAAGATTTGTCTATAGTTCACATTTTGTAATGTTTATATACTATTTATACTTGATTTATAAGAACTATTTGGGAACATTTTCATTTTCTATCATTTATGTCTTTATTTTATATTTCTTATTTTGGGGTGTCCCAATTCTTTTCATTGTCTGTGACTTCTCCCACTCTACCTCATACCTGGCCTTTTTGTGCACTCAAGCACTATGAGGGATGGGAGAAAATAAAAATGTTGGTTTATAGAAGGCTAAACACAGCCTCAGAATCCATCATTTACAACTCTTCTGCTCAGGAATAGCTTTCTTCTTCACTCATGATATTCTTCTTTAGACTTGAACTATTGTTTTTTAATTGTGATGTTGATTGGGAATGTTGAATAGCCTATGGACTGACAAAATAACAAAGGAATCAGTGTTGGAGAAAGTGCAACCAGAGTGCTTCTTAGAGGCCTGAATGATGAAAATTTGCTTCACATACTTTGGACATATAGTCAGGTGGGGTCAGACCTTAGGGAAAGACAACATGTTGTGAAAAGTAAGGGCTGGTGAAATAGTGTCAGACTTAACAAGATAGATTGGCACAGTGACTGTAACAATGGCCTTGAGCATGATGAAGATCATGAGGGTGGTGCAAGGTTCAGGTGTGTTTTCCATAGGGTTGTTATGAGTCGTAGTCAACTTGAAAGCATCTAACAATAAGAGCATTGTCTTTTCCTTTAATCCAGGCTTCTTTGGAGACTTTGGTCTGTCAGGTGCTTATATTTGTGCCTGAACCCTGGGGACTGATTGTTTCAAACCCTTTTAAGAGCTTAAGGTCTGGAATTCTGGGATCATTGTTGTTGCTGTTGTTGTTTTCAGTAGACTCTGACTCACAGCAACCCTATGACAACAGATCTAAACTTTGCCCTGTTTTGTGACATCCTAACATCTCTGATATGCTAGAATCCATTGTTAAATTCACTATGTCAATCCTTCTTATTGAGGGTCTTCCTTTCTCTCTCTTTCTGACTCTCCATCTTTCCCAGTGCAATGCCTTTTTGAAGGACTAGCCCCTCCTATCAAATGCCCTAAGTATGTGAGATTAAGTTTCATCACCTTAGAAGTCTATCTTTCCTAAATCCATATTCCAGTCCAGTGATCTTTATCATGGTTCAAGCCCAGAACACTGTTGCATTGTTGTTGTGTTGTGTAACATCCAGTCAGAGCTGACCCACAGCTGACCCTGTGGTGGGTTTTCAGAGGCAGTTAATTGCACAGGGGGAGATTTACCATCCTTCTCCCATGGAACAGCAGGTGGAGTTGAATCGCATGCCTCTGGGATCTCAATGCAGTTTCTCGCAACTAGACCACAGTGCTTTTATCAGATATGTTGTTGTTGATTGCCTTTGAGTTGAACACAACTCACAGCAACCCTATAAACAAAAGCCCTAAAGCCCCTCTACAACTCTGGGCATTTATCAAAGTTGGTAGAATTTCAAGAGGCATGTTGTTTAGGAAGTGGATGCCACTCCTGCTTTTGTTGTTGTTGTTGTTGTTATGTGCCGTCGAGTCGCCTGCGACTCATAGCGACCCTATAAATCTGACTCTTCCAGACAGCAGTATGAACAATTTTCAAGGAGCTAGAGCAGTTAAAAGTGAACAGGATAAGGACCTGGATCTGGCATTGATGCAAAGTAAAACAGAATCTTAATGTGTTGAAGCGAGAGGAAAATCTAAAAAACATACCAGTATGAATAAAAAAAAAAAGATAGCAAGTGTTAAAACAAGACAGAGAAGAGCAAGCTGGTTCAGGAGAGGAAGGTAAGGGAAGAGT
This sequence comes from Elephantulus edwardii, assembly GCF_000299155.1. Classification (NCBI taxonomy): domain Eukaryota; kingdom Metazoa; phylum Chordata; class Mammalia; order Macroscelidea; family Macroscelididae; genus Elephantulus; species Elephantulus edwardii. The sequence continues at coordinate 14,763,795 of NW_006399803.1, forward strand.
ACTTTGGTAAAGGAAGTCTCTTAAACCTACAGAAGGGAGCAAGACACTAATAAACACCAGAATGGGATAGCCTAGGAAAGTGCAAGCCACAACACACTTTTCAAGAAAGAAGAGTTTTATAATGACCAGGGGGAAAAAATATGGCTGTTTAATGTATGTCATAATGACTGCTAAATATGGCAATTTCCTCACATGTCTTGAATGCCCCAAATGATTGGGTATTATAAGAAAAGACCCCATTGATGAAAACAGAGTAGATTTGTGGCATGTATGGTCTGAACACCTCTCAGATCAACCATGTTCCAGAAGTACATGTGAGAAAACAAAGTGTAAAAAGATCAAGAAACTTGTGGGAACAGCTACATCTGACCTTTACCAACTTCACAAAAGGGAACTGTCCTCATCAACAACAAAAACCCACCCATAATGTCAAACATGTTCCCTACACTCCTGTACCTCTTTCTACTCATCCCAGTATCAATTTTGCTGCTTTACTGGGTTCAAAATCCCAATGCAATATCTCACAGACCACAAAGAAACGTATTAGGGATGTAAGATTATAATCCAGATTAGTTGCAGAATACAATCAGGGATAGCTTCCAAAATCTGTTCATGGTACCTCGGTTTTTGAGCCTTACCAACATAGCTTTAGGCTAGTGTTACAAAGCTCTCAGTTCTACCAATTATAACTCTTCCTGCTTCTTTCCCTGTACCCCCCAAGTTGTCAAAAAAACTTGAGCAAAGGCTTTTAGCTTTGATTCTGTCCATCGGGTGTAGCAATCCCAAAGTCAGCTTCATTTCATGTTGGGTCTCTGGTTCATTCTTTTGGCCTTGGCTGCTACTGCTGTAGGTCTAGCTGACGCCCAAAAGACTTCCGCTGTATGCCTGCTTCTCCTTTGCTGATAGCAAAGTTCTTCCATTTTGGCGATAGATTTCTTCAATTTAAAGGGAAGATTAGCCAATCCCATCATGGATAGGCTAACACACCCTATTCGCATATTCTCACCCATCCATATTACCAAAGTAAATTAATGGATAAGGAAGCCATTTTGAATAATAAACCCTTAACACCTCACAAAGTCAGAAGAATTTTATTTTTAAATTTATTTTGGTGTTTATGAGAATGAGCAATGTAGTGCATACATCTAGACAAGTTTCTACATGTACGGTTTAGTGAAAATGATGACTTTCTTCAAATTAAGCAACTGTTCTCACCCAAAAATCATAAGAATTCAGAGACCAACGATATATAGCTATAATTCTACTATCTGAAAATATAGACTGGTTGCTTAGACCTTAAAAGGATATTCAAACTCCAGTTCACACTCACTGGTTCTAACTCATAGTGCTCTTCCATTAAATTTCCAAGACTATACATCCTTAACAGGAGGGAACTGCCCACCTTCCTCCTATGGAGACATTGTTGGTGACATATGATCTTTTGATTAGCAGTGTAACTCACTATAAACCAGAACACTAGAGCTCCTTAAAAGGATACTAGATAATAAGTAATAAGTTCAAGAGCCATAAATAATTATTTCTTTCAAGGGAATGCAACTAGATTGGTGAAGATAAATTTAGAGAGTCTCTCTGGAGACTAAGGTGCGTCTGATACAGGCCATGGGCTTCGTAATCACTTGTTATGCATCAGAGCGTTGGACAGTGACCAAGGAGGATAGAAGGAGAATTGATGCCTTTGAGCTGTGGTGCTGGAGAAGAGTATTGAGA
>NW_006399803.1:14766385-14766962 GCF_000299155.1 Elephantulus edwardii
ACATCAGCTGATGGTAGTTCCTTATGTTGGGATCAGTGTCTCTGAAGTTTAGTCGTAATGTTTCCCGATCAAAGGTGATGCATCCTGTAGAACTGATGTGTAGATAGGCTTTTCTTGGCCCGAGGCTGAGGCTGTCCTCTGAGGTGCCCAACTTCAGCTAGTCAGATGCCTAACCCCTCCTCTGAGCTTCCTGCCGGAACAAAGACAAAAAAAGGTGTTCATTTTATATACCTACTGTTTTAAAAAAGGAGAAAGAGAAACATGAGTATTTTATCAAAGAGAACAAAATTAATGAAAGCAAATGATTACTCCATGTTTAAGTATTCATTTAATCCTTCAAATTTATTTCACTGCTACAAAAACACTTATGTGATAAATTAGAAATATACATGCCTAGGAAGAAGATACCTTATATAGAATACTCACAGATAAACTGTTTTTCTTTAAAAGACTAAAATTTCATTCTCCCGCCCTCTCTTTCTGCTACTCTTCATTGCTCACTGATTGTATTTCCACAAGACTCCTTAGCATAGTAGCTTTCTCTTTCTAAAACAAAAAGGATGTATTTTATATTATA
>NW_006399803.1:14767062-14773544 GCF_000299155.1 Elephantulus edwardii
GTAATGGGCATGGGTGTATTTGAGACAGTGCGATTGGCACAGGACAGAGCAGAGTTTAGGGCTGTTGTACATAGGGTTGCTATGAGTCACAAGCAACTCGACGGCACATAACAACAACAAACAACGTCATCTAAAGATGCCTCACATCAAAGGTTTTCATAAATACATCTCAATTCTACCATTGCTTTCAATCCCCAATGTCTAATAATCGCTTGACTTTGAGTTGGGGACCTAAGTATTCTGTGGAGAGTCTCTACCCAACTCCCACCCTGGCAAGTTAAGAAAGCAGATGGCCTTTATTTCTGTTGTGCCATTTTTTTACTACCTTTCACTACCTACCTATTCTTTAATAACAAAGCAAGCAAAAAAAAAATAAATAAAAAGCCTACAAGATGACAAAGGAAGCGCTACATGCAGCTTTCCTATCTTCTGTTGATGACTGGGACAGTATCTCCCTGACTCCCAACTCAGACAATTGGATTTGGGACCCAAAAAATCCCAACAGTGCTCCAAATAGAGGGTGGAAATTTCAAATATGAGTAGATCAGATAAACCAAGTAGGCTTCATTGCCTTTGATAATAATCCAAGGAAACCAGTCCTGCTTTGTTTGTTTTGTTGTTTTGCCCGAGACCTGGTGAAGGCATTCAGTACTGACTTTGTATTGTTTGGGGTTTTTTTTTCTTGAAAACTAACTCTCTCTCACTCTGAACACACCTTTCCTTATTATTTGCATGCACCTGGCACATACCCCTTTGATTTCTTTTGCACATGTCTGTGTTCAAACTGTGTTGTGGAAAGGAGAAGTAATGTCATTTAAAAACAAATGCAAATTTCACAGTAAATAGGAAAAGATTGGAGCCTGTCAAATGTCAACTACCAGGGGAGACTCCACAGGCTGAGACGTTTCTGTTTCCTAAGGAACAGTAAACAAAATTGGCCCTCAGATGACTCTGGAATAATGTGCAAACCCCTCAGGGCTTCCAAACAGACAAGTGTGTTGTATCCATGAAGTGAAGTAATTAGCGATGTGATTTTTTTTTTTTTTTACATTATTTGTATCTCAAAGAATTTTTGCCTCCTCGTTTGGCTCAGTAAAAATGAAAGTAATGAACTGTTAAAGCTGGAAATGGCATTACTTTACATGCTTTATCTTATTAATAGAATAGCTTAGGAACTAAGACTCAGATGTTGAAGTGATGTGGGCAAAGCTGCTCAGTATGTTGGGAGAAGGATGACAGAAGAAAAACGGATGCCTTTGATTTGTGTTGTTGGAGGAGAGTATGAATATCCCATGGGCTGCTAATATAACAAATAAGTATATCTTGGAGAAGGTGAAGCCAGATTGCTCTTTGGAAGCAAGGATGGTGAAGCTTTGTTTTGCATACTTTGGACATGGCTATTCCTTGGAGAACATCATGCTTGGAAAGGTGGAGGGACAGTGAAGGAGAAGAAGATCCTCAACCATGTGGATGGATTGACACAAAGACTGCAGCAGTAGGCTCGAGTGAGTCAGAGACTGTGAGGTTGGCACAGGATAGGAAAGGGTTCACATCTCTTATTTATAGGGTCACTGTGAGTCATACTCAACGGCCCCTAACAATAATAATAATTACAACACAGTGTGTTAGTGACATGAATAGGATGAGAAGCTGGACTTGTAACTTCTAGACTTCTAACTTCCAAACAGTCTTCATATCTTTTACACCATCTCTCTCAAAAAAATAGCCCTGATGTTACCACCTCACATTAAGGTTGTAACAACAGCTTCAAGGCACCCTTTATGAGGTAATTAGGAGCAATAGAAAACTAATGAACTAATTCTTTCTCCCCTACATTTGTGGCGTTCAGGGTGGTCCATATCATAGAATTTGTTTGGGTTAACAATGGGATGATTTCTTATGATTGTGTACTGAGGAAGTGACAATAATTATTATGTATTAGAGGGAGTGTGGAAAAAGTCTGTGTTCCCTATGGCTACCTAAGGTTCTAGACAAATGGGGCCAACTCTGTTTTCCTTTAACTGTCTTCCTTTACCTAGAATACAAGCATGCGTGTTTGTTTTTCTACTACTTGGTGATAATGATAAAGATAACAAGAGAGCATGACAAGGGAGCCCTGGTGGCACAGCAGTAAGAGGCTGTACTGCAATCCCAAAGACACTTGCTTTCAGTCCACCAGCTTTCCCGTGGGAGAAACTGAAAACCAATGGAGGGTCAGCTATGGGTTATTTTCAAAAACCGATCACACACAACAATGAGCATGATAGTGAAATGGCAGTCAAATTATCCAGTCAAATGAAACAACAGAAAAACATGGTTTTCACAATTTTGTTTCAGCATCCTAATGTTCTAGTTATGAGGTCTGGTTGGGGGGTTTTTTGGTATGTTTGTTTTTTTATCACCTTTATTGTACACATTTTGGTTTAATGCAGAAAAGGAGAAGAGGAAAGTGTCTCATTGTGCTGCAGTTTTTAAAAAATAGGTCACTGGTTGATGAGCCTTGTGTTGAATTGTAGCTGTTGAAATGCTTGTTGACGTCTTGTAGTTTATTGTCAGTTGTCATCAAGTCAATGCTGATTTACAGTGGTATTGGCCTGGGCCATTGTTAAGTGCTATTGAATTGACTATGATTCATAGTGACCCTGTGATCAATAGATCTGAACCTTGCCCTATCCTGTGCTATACTCATCATCTCTGATGGACTTGAATCCATTTACAGTCTCTGTATCAACAACCCATCTCATTGACGGTCTTCCTCTATTTCCCTGGCCTTTGCAAGTATGACGTGTCTTTCCAAAGACTGGCCCTCCTAATAAATAATGCTCAAAATATGTGAGATGAAGTTTTACCATCTTTGTCTCCAATGAGCAACCTGAATGTACTTTCTCCAAAACAGACTTGTTTGTTCTTTTGGCAGTTAATAGTATATTCAGTACTCTTCTCCAACACCACTCAAAGGCACTGATTCTTCTTCCGTCATCCTTATTTTAGATGCTTAACGAGTAACTGAAAAGGCCATCGCTTGAATAAGGTGCCTTTAAATCTTTTAATTGACATTTTTCTCCTTAACACCTTGGAGATATCCTTGAAAGCAGATTTTCCCAATGCTGCGTCTTTTGATTTTTTTTTTTTTTTTGACTGCTAGTCCCATGGGAGTTGATTGTAGATTCAAGCAAGATGAACTCATTGGCAACCTCAGTCTTTTCTCCATATATCAGGATATTGTCATTGTGGTTAGGATTTTTGTTTTCTTAGTATTGGGATATAATCCACATTGCAGATTATAGATTTTGATCTTCTGTAGCAAGCGTTTCAGGCCCACTTTGCTTTCAATGTCAGTGCCAATTACCTGTATCTTCATTGTTGGCAATAAACCAATTACCTTGATACACAGTTTCTTAATATTGTTTAGCTCAAATTGATTGTTAAACTCACTATTCTTTAGCCAAGATGACCCTACTCTGGATAATCTTTGGTGGAAAATGTGATTAGTTCTAATTGAGTTTGAGAAAAATCCATAGAAATAACTGGAGAATGATACTCAAACTCTACTTAAAACAATTAAAAAACCAAACAAAAAAAAAATCCCAAATCATAGTGACCTCCTGTTAGGTTTCTGAGGCTGTAAATCTTTAAGGGAAGAGACTGCGACCTTTTAGTTACTAGTCTAACAAGTAGTGTAGTGCTTACTTAAATAATTAGTGCCACACAAACCTGAGATGGGCATAAGTATGTTCTCTAAATCCTTCCATTGTCATCAGTTAATCCTGCATTTCTGAGACCCACAGAGAAAGAATGCATTTTAGCATGGAGGTCAGGTTCCATTTCCTAGATTCAGGAAACATACTTGACTCCAATGGGGAAAGGCCTGTAGTTTTCCTTTTCCTTTGTACTTGGAACTGCTAATCAGAAGAGACCACCCAAAAAGGTAACAACTGAATTCTTTGAGTTTTTCATTAAGAATGCTTATGGCCTTTCTTCATTATTTCTTTAATTTACATTTGGGATCTGAAAAAACTAGTTTGAAAATTATTCTTAAAAAGGGGAGTTGGGGAAAAAAAAGGAGGGGGAGAGTTGGCTGGTGGGTTTTTTTTTTCCATAACTCAATATGCATGTGATTTTCATGGTACTGAGGAAAGAAATAGAAATGTGCATAGACTGACTAGTTGAATTTGACTGCATACAAATAAAAAGCAGTTTTGCTCTTGACTTGAGTCCAGCTCGTGGTAACCATATGTGTGTCAGAGCAGACCTCTGCTGCAGAGTTTCAATGACTTCATTTTTTACAAATAAGTTTCCAACCTTCCCATCCTTAAAAGGTGCCTTTGGATAGACTGGAACCTCATATGTTCAGTTAACAGCAGAGCATGTCTTCACTTAACAGCAGAGCATGTTGTTTGCACCACCTAGGGATGAAAACAACAAGGGATATGTTGTTAGGAGGAGTCCTTTAAAAAGACATCATGCAGTGGAAGGTAGAGAGTCAGCTAAAGAGAAGAAGATCCTTAACAAATGGACTGACATGGTTACTTTAACAATGGATTTGAGTATGGGAAACATTGTGAGGATGGTGCAGGATAGGACAAGATTTAGATCTGTTCATTGTTGTTATGTGCCATCGAGTCACCCACGACTCATAGTGACACTGTGTTCAATAGCTATGAACTCTGCCCTGTCCTGAGCCAATGATTGACACACCCACCCCCAATACTCCAGTTGCCATGTCAGTATGTCTCACCTGGGGTCTTCCTCTCCTGTGCTGTCCCTCCACCCTTCAAAGCATGATGTTCTTCTCCAAGGACTGGTCCCTACTGGCCATATGTCCAAAGTGTGTGAGATGGTGTATCCAAATCCTTGCCTCCAGGGAGCAGCCTAGTTTCACTATCCAAGACAGGTCTATTTGTTCTCTTGGCAGTCCATGATATGTTCAGTTCTCTTCTCCAGCACCTCAACTCAAAGGCATCAGTTCTTCTATCATCCTTAGTCATTGTCCAACGCATAGGGTTGCTATGAGTCATAATCAACTTGATGGCACCTAACCACAAGGGACATCCAAATAATAATCTTTTAACAGACTTGATGATGCATTTTCCTTATTATGTTTATCTAGCATGCCTATCCCTACTATGTGATATTATACAGCAGTATTACATGGTCCCATAATCATCATATATATTTTCCAACTGTCTGGAACATCTGCTCTGTCCTTCAAAGGGGAGAGTATCTTATATCCTTTATCAACCAATGGCAAAATTCATCCTTTTCCTCCTTCAAAGAAGTATATATGTATTATTTACAGTACATAGGATTAAACTTGACTTAAAAGGATATATTTACACTACTTTCCCAGGATAAAATCCCCATACTTGATATTGAAGAGGACTTTATATTTTCTTTTACCCTAGTTTCAGAGTTTTTTCTTTTTGATAATGATGTTAATTCTGCTAATCAGGGGGAATCCGTCTCCAAAATTACTTTATCCTCTATTGAACTTCTTTACCCTCTCCCTTCCCCCAGTGGTTAGAATGCCAGTAACGGGATTTATCTTTCTAATTCCCTGACCATAACTGCTGTCAGCTATAATCCCAGATACTTTAATGGCAGCCTATTTGTGGTTCCTGAATAGAAATATTATTTTTCAACAATAAAGGTGGAATAAATTTCCCTTTAAAGAGATATTGAAAGGCTCCCTGCCCCCAAAATCTACTATATTTTCATCCAGGCATAGACAAATCTTTTGTGGAAAAATAACCAGTAATATTTGCAAAACTAAGCATGAAATATCAACAAGAAAAAAATAACAAAAACTGTAGAATATTAAGAACATTAAGTAGAAATACCTATTTCTCTTATTTGCTTCTTAAAAAAAATTGTTATTTTTGTGTGTGTGTACTGTCAAATAGGTTCTGACTGGTACAGGAGGAGATTGTCACTCCTTTGCCAGCAGAGCATCTGGTGGATTCAAACCCCACACCTCTGGGATTGTAATGCAGCTTCTTGTCACTAGGCCACCAGAGCTCTCTCACTTATTTGCTTTTAACGGTTGTATTTTGGGGTAAGTGCCATATGACAGATACTTAATAAATTATAATTGACTAGCTCTCTAGTTAGTTTGTTGCGTGGCTATTTGATTTACTGGCTACATTACCATCTGACCAGTTAGCTGATTAGCCATATATTAGTTGGTCAGTGGGCTGGCTTGGTGGTTAGATGACTGATTGATAGAGTAGGTGGTTGATTCATACATAAAGATGAAGGTGATAGTATAGCTTTGGTTTTAAAGTCAAATGTAATTTTTCTTCGATTTTGATTGACATGTCACTAACTATATTAAACAATCTACTCAAACTCTGTAACTATAAGTTTATTCTACAAAATAGCATCTTAGTTGTAAAAATGGAAAAAATATAGCATATGAAACTCTAACATAGTTGTTGTTGTTGTTGTTGTTGTTGTTGTTATGTGCCGTCGAGTCACCTGCA
>NW_006399803.1:14777129-14815709 GCF_000299155.1 Elephantulus edwardii
TATGTTTCTTAAATTGGAGGTGGTTGAATTGGCATGGATGTTTGCTTTGTAATTACTTGTTAAACTGAACACGTATATTATATTTCCCTATCTGAATGCTTATACACATGCATACACAAAGAAGGCAAAAATGGCAGCTAAGAATTAGATGGTCTTAGCATGTCAAGTTGCAGGTGACTCATAGTGACCCTATGAAGGAGAGTCCTTGACGCTTGGGTGCCTTTCATCCTCTCTCCAGGTTCATAGGGTTTCCGGAGGCAAGCTGTTATGGAAGTGAATGCCACTCCTTCTTCCAAGTCTTAGCATAGGCTTATTTAATCCCAATTTGTATCTGTAAGTGCAAATTTAAAGAAATATACTAGAAATTACTCTGTGGAAAAGAAGAGATGAAATTGGTTTCATCTACCCCAAATTCAGTATCTCCACACCATACAGTAAGTGGCTAATTATTGTACCTGTTTTATTTCTAGTCTGTTTACATGCAACTCAAGCCTAGAGTCACTGTAGAGAAGAATCTTTGTATGTCAGGTGCCCATTCATACCATAGGACATATAAAAGAACTTTTCTCTGTTACAAAGCTCTTTCCTCAATTAGGAGAGGTGCTCTATGCAGACACCAATACCAATCCCTTCCAGCCATCATGGTTAGCATTCTTACTTCTTATACATTTCAGAGATAGCTGACCTGGTTTATTAAGTCACAGAAATAAAATTTAGAATTACAGAGCTTTATTACTAATAAGCAGCTTTTGGTTTTTCAGCGCCGCTTGGGAGATGCAGCGAAGAAAGCAATCAGCAAGCTCCAGGTCAGGACCATCAAGAAGGGTGACAAGGTAACAGCCCTCTACTGATTTTTAGTGAAGAACTAGACATCCAAGCTTTTCTAGCAGTCAAGCGGAAAGAGGGGGAAGGATTGGAAATGGAATAAATGCTAGTACTTGTCCTGTGAGCACGTTGTTTGTACCTTTCTTTATTAAATATAATGTAAAGCAGTTTTTAAGTTCATATGAAAGCAACAATGAAATAGTTGAATGAGGAAATGAGAAATTCAAACAAACTATGTGTAAAAAAGAAAAAGAAGAGAAAAGATGGAAAAGTCAGAATGAAACTAGTACATTAGTACGACTAGAAATTAGTATAAATCCATTACTTGAAGAGTTCTAGCAAATGAGTTTCAATTCGAATTAGTGCTAAATCAGTTCTACAGCCAGTGCAAAGAAAGAACAACCTTCTATAGTCAAACAATATGTAATTCTTTGATTTCAGTACTCCAAAAGGTAAATCAAAAGAGTTCATTTCTTGGCATTATGAACTGAGAAAAACTGTCCATAAATTCTTGCAAAGATAGTGTTACATGCTGAACAAGATCTTTCACTTACTCAAAAACTCAAACTCATTGCTATTTAGTCAGAACCAACCCATTATTGATCCTCCAGCAGGTTTTCTGAGACTGTAAAACACAGAAGAACTACCCATCTTTCTCCCACAGAGAATATAGTAGATTCAAACTGGCAGAAAGGCTTGGCCTCCAGTTTAACAGCTACACTCCCAGGGGTGCTTATCTTCCCCTTCTATCTACAGTAAATACAGGGAGCATATTCAGCCTCTCTGAAATCAAGAGGTTAGAGCCCCAAAGTCTACATCAGCCTACCTTAAATGATGACCTAATGCCAATCAAACTGAAAAAAGGTCAAATAAGTTGCTCAAAGAGTTGATTCTAATTCATGGAAACCCTATGTACTTCAGAATAGAGTCCCACTGACTGCATCTTAAAGAAGTAGTTTAGGGAGCCTTTTTTTCTGAGATGCCTCTGCAGAGATTCAAACCACCAACCTTTCATTCAGTAGCCAAGCATTAATCATTCCCACCACCCAGGAACTCCATAAGGCCAAGCACAATAGCAAATTCTTCAGATGGCCAAGGCAGTGCTGCCCAAGTCCACAGACTCTGAAGTCCCACTTATCGTCAGGAGAAGTCTGGGAGCAGTGTCTGACAGCACAGTAATCTTGGCCTCCTGAAGGCAATTTAAGGAACTCAGAATTCCACATGTACACCAAAGGTTATCTCTAGCCTAAATAATTCATTTGTCTCACATTCTGAGCTAGTCTGACATAGTCTGTAGGGAATTTTGCTACTAAAAGGTAGCTCCTCTCTGATAGTACAGTGCTCCAGTGGCATTGTGAGAGAATGATGGCATCTTCTCACAGAGAGACAGATTTACAGTCTCTTAAAACTGCAGGAGAATTCAGCCATGAGTCAATTTTTACTTAATGGCAATGAATTATAAGTTACCTTTCAACTAAATTTTACTTTTCAATAAAAACACTACTGGACTTAATAAGTTCAAATTTATTTAAAAATTTTTAATTGTAATATATTTTGCTGTTCTCATTTCCCCTAAAATGGAGACTAATAAAAAGTTCAATGAATGATTCATACTTAGAAAGAATAATGGAATCATTATTTTTGAATATTTATAAACATGGTGGATAATTATGTTTAGAAATGGAATGGTGGGATTCCAAATAAATGGATAGATTAAGTTCAGATAATTCTCCGTAAGTATTATTTCTCATCCTCAAGGTGTTTATATGAGCCCTTAATAAGTGTAATAAATACTACTAATAGTGATAATATATTTTATTAGTATATTTTAGTAGTGTATTTTACTCACAAGAGTATTTTCAGTGGAACCCAGAAACAGAAAATAGAGCTTGGAATGAATGAAAACTAAGACAAAATATAGTAAATTAGTGATTACGAACACTGGCACCAGGACTGTCTGTTAACTCTATGCTCAACGCAGGCTCACCTTGGGACTCTTGCTTGAGTATTTACCTAAGAGTTTAAACTTAAAAAGTAAGCCGATCTGTGCTTTCTCTGATGCAGGAAACAGAACCTGATTTTGACAACTGTGCCGTCTGCATTGAAGGGTATAAGCCTAACGATGTGGTCAGGATCCTGCCCTGCAGGTAAGTCTCTGTGGGGTCTGGTCTTGTCAGGAGAGTGCCTGGCTAGCTTCACTGCCTCAGACCTGCTCGGCCTAGACTACCAGCTCAGTTTGCCTAAATATTTCCGTGTTTAAATTGCAAACAGCCAAAAATCTGGTTCTTTTTCTACAGCCTGTATCCTTGAATACAGCTTGCTTTATGAAGTTAGAAATATTTTTTTATGTCCTTTTACATCAAAATAATTCATACCACCATGAACTTACACATCATGATATGAAATTTGAAGATAGGGCTTAAAGAGCTAGCCCTTTTTAACAGCAAATCTATGATATTAAGGATTATTTATAATTCTATTTTTTTTAAAAACTCTTAAAATATTTTATGAATGATCATGAAAGACTAGGAACTCATAATATGGTCAAGTGTGATTAGAAATCCAAAGGCAGATTTCTACTCTCTTTACATTTCCGTAACAAGAAGAGAATGTGGGAGTTACTCCCAAGTTCTAGAATTTTAATGGGAGAATCCAGCACAAATAGGTGGGGAAAACTTCAGATAACTGTGACCCTTATCCCTAATTAAAATTAACTATAACAGTGCCTTAGATATTTTCAGATTGCTAAATAAAATTAAATCTAAATATTTTTAAGGTTTATGATTGAAAACCTGATCTTTTGTGATTACACTTTTGTGCAGGCACCCTAAAAATAAAAATTATATTATATTCTGAATAAAAATTATCAACCTAAAAAAAAAACCACACCACCACCACTCCTTAAAAATTCTTAATGCTAATTGATCTGTGTAAAAGGAATAGATACAACATGGGAGTGGCCAAGTCTGACTTCTACCTGCTTTATAAAGGGGACTGTACCCATCAATAATACCCATAGCATCATACAAATAGCTACCTGGTCAGACATGCCACCTCACATGCTTTTGCACCTATTTCCACCAGTCATTTGGTCCAATCTTAGGTGCAACTTGACACAGATTTTACTCACAGCTGTGGCATTTATTAGAGAAATAGATTGGGGAGTGGAGGAAGGAAAGAATATCACACAATGCAAGTCCAGGGTTAGTTTAGCAGTCCCAAGTCAGATTAACAAGGCACAATTCCCCCAATTAGGGTAAGTCCAGGTCCCATTCAGCAGCACAAATGAATCTCTGGTGTCCTCAGTCATTCAGCAAACTTTATCTCAGAGTAGTCAAAAGTCAGCTTTTCCTTCAATCATTCATCAAGGAAAACTTTTGACTGTGGCTCCATCTCCAAGATTCCTCTGGTTATACCTTGCCACAGTCTCTTCACAGCAGTGCCACAGTCACTTCACCCTCTCTCTACCACCATCATTCAGTGCCTTCACAGTCTCCACAGCCATCTCTCAAAGTGTCTTCATGGTCTGTCCACCATCATGTGAAAAGTATTCTCTTATATTGGTTCCACAGCTGTTGATGATTTGCAGGACAATGTGTCCACAATTAAGGTAGCTGGAGCTCATACCCCCGCCCCCAACGAGGGGCTAGTGCAATTGCAAGAAAAGCCAATTTTCAGGAGTTCTGACAGTGCAATTCGACGTTAAAATTCATTAATTGTGTTCATCAATGACAATGTTATGTTGTTGTTGTTGTTATGTGCCATCGAGTCGCTTGAGACTCATAGTGACCCTATGTACAACAGCCCTAAACCCTGCTCTGTCCTGTGCCAATCGCACTGCCTCTGACATACCCATCCCGATTACCCTAGTCACTGAATCAATCCACCTCATAGAGGGTCTTCCCCTCCTGCGCTGTCCCTCCACCCTACCAAGCATGATGTCCCTCTCCAAGGACCGGTCCCTCCTTACAACATGACCAAAGTATGTTAGATGGAGCCTCAAAATCCTTGCCTCCATGGAGCCGCCCAATTTAACCCTTTCCAGAATGAATCTCTTTGTTTTCCTAGCAGTCCATGGTACCCTCAACACTCTTCTCCAGCACCACAGCTCAAAGGCATCAATTCTCCTTCTATCCTTCTTAGTCACTGTACAACTCTCTGAGGCAAAACAAGTGATAGCAAAGACCATAGCCTGTATCAGATGCACCTTAGTCTTCAGAGAGACACCATTGCTCTTCAGTACTTTGGAGAGGTCCCTAACAGCAGACTTTCCCATGGCAATACGTCTTTTTAATTTCCTGGCTACTGGTGCCGAGAATGTTGACTGTCAATATTAATGTTGGTATAAAACCAATATGATTTGAAACTTTCACACAAATTGTTTATAAACAAAATTCTTAGTATTTAGAACTTAAAAATGTATACCACAAAGATATAAAATAATCCATTTGTTCATAAATCCAGACAAATATAAATATTATTTAATAGAACGATAGCATAAATAAAAATATGCCTTTTATGAAGTTCCTTTAATCATCTGCCAGTGATAAAGTGTCAACAACTGAAAAAAAAAGACAAAGTACTCAAATAGATACAGAAATCCCCAAGGAGAAGAGGTCTTGGCCGAAATGGTTCTGGGCAAATTGCTCAGTAGGAAAATAGGCCTTAGGAAAGGGAAGCCTGGTGGTCTGAGTTAGTGCCTTAAGAATGACAGATGTTTGATTATCTCTGATGCAGAATCATAATTTAGGAAATAGAAAAATGTGGCAGTGTCATTCTCTATAAATACCTTTTCTAGATACTACAGTTGGTGTATATTTGGTGACTTCTCAACACACCATCAAGGAAGGACCATGTGTGTGCACAGAGCCTCTCAGAGTGGTATCCTTTATTTTCTATAATATTATAATCAAATCGACCAGCTGCTCTGCAGGAGAAAGATGGCCAATCTTCTTCTGCATGATTAAACTGCCTCTGACAACCCACTGGAGAGTCAACTATGAGTTGATTTTAACTTGACAATACACAAAAGCAGCAACATGCTTATAAGCAAGTAAAGCACTTTCCTTGTTTTTCCACTTAGAGATTGCCTAAAGTCCTATTAGGGTACCATTACGTGGTGTTGTTGTTGTTAAGTGCCGTCGAGTCATAGACAACTCATAAAAACCCTATGAATGAAAGACATGAAAATTTGTATAACATTCATCATTTCTCCAAGTTCATAGAGTTTCCAGAGTCAAGCTATTTCACAAGACTCGGGGAGCTCCACCAAATGCTCTCCACCATGGAGTAATCGTTATCATCACGTTTGGCACATTAGTGTCACAGTGTTTAGCATCACAACAACTACAAGTTGCATCTGTACAGCAAAAAAAAGGTGTTATACCACTTAGAAAAATGTTTGAGCAAAAACAGTTAAAAACCAGGCCTGAGGGTGGCAGATTAAAATTGCTCACCTTTGGCTTGGTAGCAAAAATTTCTATCCACTAGGCCAACAGAGCTCTCTCGTTGTTGTTGTTGTTGTTGTTATTAAGTGTTGTTAAGTCATAGACTACTCATAGTGACCTTATGAACAAAAAACCTGAACACTTGTATAATTTTCATCATTTCTCCAAGTTCATAGAGTTTCCAGAGACAAGCTATTTCAGAAATGGATGCCACTCCTGCTTTCAAGCTTGATTTAATTGGGGAACTCCACCAAACAATATCTTAAAATATGTTCATTTACAGTCTTATTTTCCATCTTACTGTGTATTATTAAAAGAGGTGTCAGTCACAGTACAGTGTATCACAAATTAATCTCAGACTCACTAATGTCAAGTTGGTTCCAATCCTTAATAACCGTGCATCAGGTTTCAAGATCCAGAAGCATCTGGTGGATTCGAAACACTGGATATACAGTCTTTTGGTTAGTAATGCAACACCCTAGAGGCTAGGTCATCAAAGCTCCACCATTTAACTTAGCTTGTTCCTATTTTGGGGAATCTTTGGTTGATGCAAACAGCTGACTAAGTGCTTGGTGATTACATCTACCATAATGCACCAAGGTTCTGTTGATTTGCTTCTTGATAACCCCATTGGTGCTACCTTGCATACATGGGTAGCCAGGAGTCAGTCCATTTGATGGAAATGGCTTTGGTTTTAGCTTGAATTCTATTTTAGAGTATTTGGCTGTTTTCAATTTTTAATTACAACAATTTACACTGATGTGATAATATTTAGATGAGTGCAACATATTGTTTAAGACCTTTTTGCAGCATAAACTTTGTGGAAATGCTAACCAAGAAAAACAGTATTTTTGTATTTATCATGAAAATGAAAACTTTTTTGCAACCACTGTTTTATCTAAACCCTGACCAGTTTAGTTTGACTTTAAGCTATTCGTTTTTCACATGATTGTTCTGCTTCTTAGCTTAGTCCTTGATTTTTATTTTATTTTATTTTATTTTTTGCTCCAAGTGTCTTAATGCTCATCTGCTTTTATTTCCTGATTGTGGACCCTGCTTTAAATAACAAAATACATTGGGCATTACTAAACACTGATTGGAGTTAATTACTGTTTGATCTTATACTCACCACACATAACTCCCCTTTGAATAGCCCAGCTTTTTTTTTCCTCTATGCTGATTTTAAACGTGGATATTTTTATGCCTGTTGCTGGCTTCTACCAGACAGTTTCACTAATAGATGTTATCAAACAAATGCACTGGCATTTGCTTTTTTGCTGGATAATTTCCTCTGGGGTATTATTAAGTCTTTGCTCCTTGAACTTCATAGGCTCTCTGTCCCATTATTTACAGGCTGACTCATCCCCTCAATTCTTTACTTCTCCTTGGAGTAAAAGCTATATTTTTAAAAAATGTTCCAGTTTATTCTTTTCCTTCTTTCTCTTATACTGTGAACTCATAACTTCCAAATATGTAGGGTTTTGCTTCATATTGATACCATTTAAGATGTATTTCCACTCCAACTAGGTTTGGACATGGACTTAAGTTTCTTCAAGATGTTTCTTCAAGAGCTGCATTCTTGGTCTTTTTTTGAAATCATAGCACAAATGATGATGAATTCATAAACACTTTTCCTTCTTTATTTGTGGTCATGGTGACAACATGAACTCATGCAGGTACACGTGCCAGCTTTTCTCTTTCATGTAATGTGAAGGAGGACTCACAGCAGCACACAGAATCTCTCAAGAACAGAAAGGCTTCATTTTTCATTCAACCCTAGTTGGCCTAGTGGGTAAGGAGTTGTGCTTCCAACCCAAAGAGAAAAAGTTCAAATCTACAAGCATTCCTTGGGAGGAAGATGAACAATTTCCTTCTAAGCAATTTACAGCCTCCTAAAAATTTGCTGGATGGTCAACTATGAGTCAGTTCCAACTTGATGCACATAATAACAGCAATACATAGTTAGGGCATTTTCTAAGGAAATTTTATATTTAAAGTTGATATTGTGGCACAGGGTGGATAGGACAGGGTTCAGGTCTGTTGTTTATAGGAAGACCTTGGGTGAGATGGATTGATATAGTAACTGGGGCAATGGGGGTTGGCGTGTTGGAATTAGTGAGATTGGCTCAGGACAGGACAGGCTTCAGAGCTGCTGTCCATAGGCTGCTATGGGTCACAGGTGACTCAAAGGCAAGTAACGACAACATGAATCTACTCAACAGCAACTAACAACAACCACTTTGGTTCAAAGGGAAAGTTGTCTTTCATAAAGATCAGTCCTGGAAAGTTTATGGAGAAATTCTACTGTACCCTGTAACTCTAAACTTCCATCATTGTTGAATTGAAACCAATTCATAGGTAAGCTTCTAGCAGGTTTTCAGAGGCTACAAGGAGCAGCTGGTGGATTTAAACTGCCTGCCTTTGGGTTGGCAGTACAACACCCTACCCACCGGGGCATCAGAGCTCCCTATAGGGTCGCTAGTGGTAGAATCCATTCCCCAGGAATGGATTTGGTTTTCATTTTACTGCTGCAGAGAAGTCCATGGGCAGTACAAACAGTTGTGCTGGGCTACCAGCTGGAAAACCCAGACATTGACACCCAAAAGTGACCTTTGAAAACCTTGTGAAGCACAGTTCCCCTTTGACTCACACTGGGTAATCAATGAGATGGAATCAACTCAGCAACTTAGTCTGGTCTGATGGTTTTGAATTCATGACCATGATTTTTAACCACAAGTATTTTATTGACGTTTTATCATCATATCTAGATAAGAAGCTTGGCTATGTAATTCTTTAAGGATATTTATTCCTGTTGTGTCTCTGCTGGACCCCCAGAGGATGTTCATTCCTATCATTTTAACCAGTAAATATAAATAACAGTATCTCAGAAATCATGTGAATGTCTTGGACAAGGAAACATTCCATGTTGGCTTTTAAAAACACAACAGAAGGCAATAAAACAAAGCTTTTCTTCTCCTACACATCTATTCTGTTTTTTCATAGCTCTACTTAATGACCATAATATATATGCTTGTTTGGTCTCAGAAAACTCATTCACTGCCATCAAGTCAGAACAGCTCATAGCTCACTCTCTAGGGTGGTTTGCAATGGCTTAACTCTCATCTGAGGAGGTTGCCCATCTTTCTTCCTTAAAGTCACAGGTGGATTCCAGCCGCCAGAGAGGTGCTGCCTTTCGGTAAGCACCACTCCCTGCAGACTATGCCACCAGAGCTCCCTCGCTCATGTGGAAGAATACTAGATTTTACAGCTGCCTTTTCCTTGGATTTTGAGAAATAGCTGCAAATATCCATTAATAATTGGACTCTAGAATATACAAAGTATGAAATTTAGGAAAACTACAAGTTATTGAAAATTAAACGAAACATAGAGATTGACTTGCTAGGCATTGGTGAGCTGATTTGAAGTGGTATGGACTATCTTTAATAGGATAGTCCTGTCATCTCATATACTAGGGCAAATTGAAAAAGAATAGGGTTACATTCATCATCATCATAAGGAACAGTTCAAGATCATTCCTGAAGTTTCTCTTTGAGACTAGGATTTTTGAAGCTCTGTCTCACATACTTTGGGCATGTAGCCAGGAGGATCCAGTCCTTGGAGAAGGACATCATGCTTGGAAGGGTGGAGGGACAGCACAGAGAGGAAGACCCTGGATGAGATGGATTTATATAGTAACTGAAGCAATGGGAGTTGGTGTGTCAGAGTCATTGAGACTGGCTCAGAAGAGGGCAAGCTTCAGAGCTGTTGTACGTAGGGTTGCTAAGAGTTGCAGAAGACTCAATGGCACATAACAACAACATCCCGAAGTACAAGCTGCCAGTATTAAGAATATCTATATGGTATAAGGAAGAGCACTTAATATGACTGTTGTTCAAATGTTTGCAACTGTTGTTAAGTGCTGTCGAGCCATAGATGACTCATAACAACCGTATGAATGAAAGACCTAAACACCTGTATTACTTTGTTTCACCAAGTTCATAGAGTTTCTGCAGGCAAGCTACTTCGGAAGTGGATGCCACTCCTGCTTCTAAACTTGTTTTAATCGGGGAGCTCCACTAAACACTGTCCACCATGAATAAGCATTAACGCATTTGACCACCATGTGTTACCTCTGTACAGCAAGTGGACAGACCAGTAGCATGCCACTTAGAAGAATGTTTGACCAAAAGCCATTAAAACCAGGCCTGAGGGCCACAAATTCAAATCACCCACCTTTGGCTTGGTAGCATCACTTCTGTCCACTAGGCTAACTGAGCTCTCTCTATGTTGTTGTTGTATGCAACTACTACTCCCAAAAGCAAAAAACAAAGATTTCTTACCAACGTCTGCAGTCTAAAATTGGTCTAAAAAGCAATCAATATGCATTGATGAGTTCTGACAATTAGCATGTAAATGTTAGAATCAAAAAAGAAGGGTCAGTTGGAAAATAAGTCCTTGGTGATAGAAAGGACAAGAGAGGTCATGTGATAGAAACATCATCACAGAAGTAAAGACTGAAAGAAAGCATCCTAAAAGGAAAGGTAGCAAACCTTTGCTTCCTGTGTTCTCTTCATGCTACAAAAGGGACAAGTCCAAGGAGTAGGAACTCAAGCTTTGTAAAGCAGAGGCCAGTTGAAAAAGAAGAAAGGATTTCTATGAAGTAGAATTATGCAGAAGTCCATCTTCTACACAATTTCCTGAAATAATTTAAAGCTGCCTGCTAAAAAGCTTGACTTGACCAATGAGGGAGTTTTTCTTTTGCTTTTCAAGGAGAGGAGCAAATGGGGGGGGGGGGGGGGGGGGAAGGGTGCAACAATGAATGAATGGAATTCCAAAATCCCTGTAGATGTTCATTGAAATGAAAAATAAATAAATTAATTTAATAAAAAAAAGCTTGACTTGAAACAACAAACATTTGTTTTTGGCAATTATATACTAGAAATAGTGCTAAGTACCAGCGATGAGAAAATAAATGACATGATCCCTACCTGGAAGAAATACATGTAGTAGGGATAGATGTGAATTTAAATAAGTAATCACAATATGGAGTGAGATCTAAAACAGTAATTGCTGTTATTGTTGTTGTTAGGTGCCATCTAGTAATCTGCAATTAGTAATAACCTTATGAGCAACAGGTCTGAAACTTGCCCTCTCCTGTCCTATCCTCACAGTCTCTGATATGCCCAAGCCGATTGTTACAGTCACTGTGTCACTCCATCTTATTGGAGTTCTTCTTCTCTTTCTTTGTGGATGACGTTTTCCTCATCCTTACTTGTAAGGAGCACTTGGTTACACTTCATCCAGGATAGACTTATTTGTTCTTTTGGCAGTCCCTGGGGTATTCAGTGCTTTTCTTCAACACAATTTTAAGGCATTGATTCTCTTTTTTTGCAATCCTTAGATATTGTCCAACTTTCAGAGGCACAGCAAGTAATTGAAAAGATCATGGCTTAGATCAGGCACACCTTAGTTTGTTGTTGTTGTTTTAATAATTTTAATGAACATTTACAGAGATTTTGGATTTCCATTCATTGTCGCACTTCTCTCCCTGCCCAGCCCCTTCCCCCCCTTGCTTTGCTCCTCCTCTCTTGGAAAAGTAAAAGAAACACTCCCTCCCTGGTACATAATCCCCCCGCGCCCCTCCCACCGCCCCAAGTACATTCCACTATGCAACCTTAATTGTGGACTCTTGTGATAACCATAATACCCCATCATACATCGCTTTTAAATTATTCACTCCCTCATCTGTTTCAGTGCAGCATACACACCTTGGTTTTTAAACTGGCCTCCTTCCTCTTTAGCACTCTGGCGAGGTCCTTGACAGCAGATTTCCCCAATGCAGCACATCTTTTGCCTTCATGAGTCCTGCTTCATTGATGTTGATTGTAGATCCAAGCAAAATGAAATAAAAATCTTACCTGTTAGTAGTGGTGAGGATTTTAGTTTACTCATTCCTGTACTCTTTGATCTTCTGCAGTAAGTGCTTCAAGTCTTCTTCACTTCCTGCAAGCAAAGCTGTGTCATCTACATGCCATGTGTTGTTGGTAAGCCTTCCTTTGATTATGATGCCACATTCTTCATATAGTACAGCTTCTCAAATTATTTGATCAGCATACAGATTGAGTAAGTGTGGAGAAAGAATACATTCCTTTTTTAAAAAAATTTTATTAGTTTTAATGAACATTTACAGGGATTCTGGGTTTTCATTCCTTCATTGCTGCACCATTCTCTCCACCCTCCTCCCCAGTTCGTTCTTCTTCCTCCACCATCCGAATTTCTGTTTTAATTGTCCAATTGCCACAGTGCTTGTCAAAGTCAGTTCTGATTAATCTCCTTTGTCAGTGTGTCCTTTGCCATTCCCTATCACTCCTCTCTCAACTTCGTTTAGCTTCTTGAATTATATGCACAGGATGCAGTTTGAATAGGTATGGAGAAAAGATACAACCCTTTAAAGGATTTTTATTTCTCACTGGTTAGGAGGCTAAAAGTAAAAATCTCATGTTGACTTCAGAGGAATACTGCTGGTTCTGAGGAAAGTTCTCTGCTTTGGGGAAAGGTTCTTGCTTCTGATCCTCAGTTTCTTTTTGTTGTTGTTGTTTCGGGGCAGGGGTTATTAATTTTAATTAAAATTTACAGAGACTTAGGGTTTCCAGTCAATCATTGTTGCACTTTTCTCCCTGTCTACTCTCTTCCCCAATTCCCTCTTCTCCTTGAAAAGAAAAAGAAAAACTTTCATTGTTATGCAATCCCTCCACTCAAGTCCACTATACTATATAGCCTTTACTCTGGACTTCTGTAATGACAAAAATACCCATTCATATATCCCTTTTAAACAGTTCTCTACCTCATCTGTTTAAATACGATATACATCATTCCTCCCCTCCTTTTCTGTCTTCCCTCAACCCTGATGTCAGTCTCATTTTACAACAGTGGCCCTATGCAATATTTGTCCTTTTGTAACTGAGATCTTTCACTCAGCATAATGTCCTCCAGGGTCATCCATTTTTGCATAATATTTCATGAGTTCCTTGTTTTTCAATGCTACATAGTATTCCATTGTGTAAATATACCAGAGCTTCTCTAGCCATTCATTTGTTAATGCTGTTCCTTAGTTTCTTAATAATTTTCATGTGACATCGACTTTCTCTGTGTTGTTGGTTCCTTCTCTGTATCTAATCTTCTCTTTTTAAATTTCAAAGGTGGTTGAGAAATCCTACACAATTATAGTCTCATTAACATAACAAAGAAAATTCAGTTCTTAAATGGTCTTACCTCCACAGGAATAGAAGCTCAGAATTTATGACACTTACTTGTGTTGTAAATTCTCATTGTTGTTTTCTTGGAACCAGCTCATAGCTGGCTCTCCATTGGGTTTCTGATGCTGTAAATTGCATGGGAATAGATTGCATTTCTTTTATTGTTGTTATGTGTGGTTGAGTTCAACTCATAGTGACACCATGAACAATAGCTATGCATCCTGTCCTATCCTGTGCCATCCTTACCATTTCGAATACACTTGAGTAAATTGCTGCAGTCACTATGTCAACCTATCTTATTGAAGGTCTTCCTCTCTTTGGCTGAACCTCTACCTCCCCAAGCATAATGTCCCATTCCAAGAAACATTCTCCCTTTGCAATATGTCTCAAGTATGAGAGATGAAGCTTTGCTATCCTTGCCTCCAAAAAGCATTGTGGCTGCTGCATCTTTTCCAAGACATACCTATCTGTTCTTTTAGCAGTCCATGAAATATTCATCATTCTTATCCAACACCACAAGGCAAAGATATAAATTATTCTTCTGTCATCCTTATTTATTTTCCAGCTCTCAGATATGTAGCAAGTAATGGAAGAGATCATGGACTGAATTAGGTACATCTCAGTCTTCAAACTGATGTTATTGAACTCCAGTATCGTGGAGAGGACCCTGACAGTGGACTTGCCCAAAGTAGTATAGCCTCCTTATTTCCTGACTACTGATACCAAGAGTGTATTACTTGGATCCAAGTAAAGGGAATATACAATTTCATCCATAACATGGATCCACTATGAAAGACAGACAGTAAATAATTTCTCATTTGCAGATAATATATGGTTTGGTATAATAATAGCATGTAGTGGAAACTTGTCCTTTTTATTATTATCAGAGTTGGATTGCAAGTAAAATCTTCTTAACCTCAAGCTTAAGGTTTGTACTGGGGGTTGTGGTGGAGGGAGGAAGTGTTGGATGTGTTAGGCAGCAGTGCAAGCTATGCTGATATAGCAGAAACAGGGAAGGGACAAGACACACATTCAGGGGAGGGCACTGCATGTATGGTTATCTCTATAAGGGGAAGTATCTTTCATTTGCTCCTTTCACTAAAATGCTTGTCTGTCAGGTGTTGTTCCAAAGCTAAGTATCCAAATTAAGACAAACTTGGAAGAAGAATTGGCATTGACTTCTGAAATATAACAGGCCTTCGAAAACCCTAGCATGATAGAGCACATGTAGAGTAGACAGAATAACACATATGGCACCTGAGGCTGAGCTCTCAAATTTGGAAACACAAAGGAGAAGGAAGAATTGTAAGCAGAAACTAATGATTGGAACGTGGAATGTGAGAAGCATGAATGTAACGAAACTGGACATCATTAAGAGAGAAATAGAACAAATAAATATTGACCTTTTAGATATTGGCAAAATGAGATGGACTGGCATGGGACATTTTTAATCAGACGATCATATGTTCTATGCTGGAGATTAAAATGTGAGGGGGGGGAAATGGGGTTGCTTTCATACTTAAAGAGACCATTTCTAGATCCATCTTGAAATGCAATGTTGTGAGTGACTGGATAATATCTATACACATACAAGGAAGACTTGTTAATACCACTATAATTCACATTTATGCACCAACATCCAGAGTCAAAGAGAAGAAAATAGATGACTTCTACCAAATGTTGCAGTCAGAAATCGATTGAACATGCAACCAAGATGCATTAGTAATAATGAGTGACTGGAATGCAAAAGTTGGGAACCAGGAAGAAGGATCAGTAGTTGGAATGTGGACTTGGTGACAGAAATAAGGCTGGGGGTAGAATGATAGAATTGTGCACAATCAGTGATTTATTCATAGCAAATACCTTTTATAAGAAACATAAACACAGGCTAAACACGTGGGTTTCACCTAATGGAATGCACGGGAATCAGATTGTTTACATCTGTGGAAGGAATCATTGGAGAAGTTCAAGATCAGCAATGAAATCTAGGCCAGGTGCTGATTGTGGACCATCAACTACTCATATTCAAATTCAAATTAAACCTAAAGAAGTTCAGATTAAATCCACAGGAATCAAAATATGACCTTGAGTCTGTCCTCCTTGAATTTAAAAACCATCTCAGGAACAGGTTTGAGGTCTTGAACACTAATGAACAAAGACCAGATAAGCTGTGGAAGGATATCAAGCATATCATCCATGAAGAACACAAAAGGTCATTACAAAGAAAGACAGAAGGAAAGACCAACACGGATGTCAGAAGAGACTCTGAGTATTGCACTAGAGCACTGACAAGCCAAAGCAAAGAGAAAAATGAAAAACAAAATATTTGGATTTTGTAAATAGACTAGTATAATTTTTAAAAAGAAGAAGTAGTTAAGGAGCTGAATAGAAGATTTCTAAGGGCATCTCAGAAAGATAAAGCAAAGTAATATAATAAAATGTGCAAAGAACTGGAGTCCCAAAATAAAGTCAGCATTTCTTAAGGTGAAGGAACTAAAGAACAAATTCAAGCCTCGAGTTGCAATACTTAAGGATAATATGGGCAGAATATTGAATGATCTTCAGATGGAAGGAGTATACAGAGTCACTGTACCAAAAAGATTTTGGCTGACACAGAATTTTAAGAAACAGCATATGATCAAGAGGTAGTGGTGATGAAGGAGAAAATTCAGGCTGCTTTGCAAGACTTGGCAAAAAATAAACTCACAGGAATTGATGGAATACCAATTTTCATTTTTCAACAAAGAGATGCTGCCCTGGACATGCTCACCATGTTGTGCCACGAAATCTGGAGAACAACTTCTTGGCCAACTGACTGGAAGAGATACATACTTAATTCCCATTCCAAAAAAAAGTGACCTGACAAATATGGAAATTATCGTACAATATCACATAAGCAAAATCCTGCTGAAGATTATCCAGAAACAACTAACTATAAACAGTACCTCAATGGAGAACTACCAGAAATACAAGCTGGGTTTATAAAAAATTGTGGCACCAGAGACATTATTGCCAATGCTAGATGGATCTTGATGAAAGCCAAAAGTACCAGAGGACTGTGTTTCATTGACTAAGCAAAGGCATGTCAAATGTATGTATCACAACAAATTGTGGCTAACCTTGAGGAGAACAGGAATCCCAAAACACTTGATTGTGTTTATGCAAAACCTATTCTTGGACCAAGAAACAGTCCTCAGAACAGAGCAAGGAAACACTGCATGATTCAAAATCAGGAATGGGGTGCATCAAGGATGCATCCTGTCTCCATACCTTTTCAATCTATATACAGAGCAGCCCATTCAGCAGGCTGGGCTTTATGAGGAAAAAAGTGGCATCAAGATTGGAGGAAGACTCATAAACAACATACATTATGCAGATGACACAATTTTGCTTGCTGAAACTGAGAACCTTAAACGCTTGCTGCAGAAGGTCAAGAACTGTAGTCTCCAGTATGGATTGAAGCTCAACATCAAGAAGAGAATGATTCTCATCACTGGACCTATTGGCGACACCATAATGGGTGAAGAAGAGATTAAGGTTGCTAAAAGTTACAGCTTGCTTGGCCCCACAATCAACACTCTTGGCACCAGCAGTCAGAAAATCAAAAGATGAAATTGCATTGGATAAATCTGCTGTCAGGGAACCTTTCCAAAATACTGAGAAGCAGTATCAGTCTAGAAACTAAGTTGCACCTGATCTGCACCGTGGTCTTCAGAATTACTTGCTATACATCACAGAGTTGGATAATGACTAAGGATGACAGAAGAATAATGAATTCTTTTGAGTTGTGGTACTGGAGAAGAGTCTTGAAGATACCATGGACCACCAGGAAAACAAATAAATCTGTCTTGGAGAGGGTGAAACAAAATTTCTCCTTGAAGGCTAGGATTTTGAAGCTCTGTCTCACATACTTTGGGCATTTGTCCAGGAGGGACTGATCTTTGAAGAAGGATATCATGTTTAGAAGGGTAGAGATACAGCACAGGAGAGTAAGAACCTGGATAAGATGGATTGGTACAGAAACTAGGGCAAGGGGTGTAGGTGTGTTGTAATCAGTGAGACTGGCTCAGAAAAGGGCAGGCTTCAGAGCTGTTGTACATAGAATACTTAGAGTAACTATGCAGTGCAGGTGACTCAACAGCACATAACAACAACAATAATAAACCTAAAGATGTTTTCTTTGGAAGATGATTCCTAATTTTTCACTTGTTCACAAACAAGATTTCCCATATAACAAGTTATTTAATGAACTTGAAGTTTTGTAAATACAGAAAGCCCCTGTGTTATACTTGGCTTAAGAACAATTACTATTTTCCCTTTAATGTTATTTAAATTTCCCTTACTTTGAAAAGATTGAACCAACTCCAAATAAATGATAACCTTCATTTGCTGCAAGTCCTGGTATTAGTACAACTCATGTTGTTGTTGGGTGATACTGAGTTGAGTTCAACTCGTAGTGACCCTGTGAACAACAGATCTGATCCCTGTCCTATCCTGTGTCATCCTCACAATATCTGACATACTCAAGCCCATTGCTGCAGTCACTATATCAACCCACGTGGTTGAGGTTCTTCATCACCTTCCCTGCACCTTCCCAAGTATGTGATCCATCTTCAAGGAATAACCTCTCCTAACAACATGCCCAAATTATGTGAGATGAAACTTTGTTATTTTTGCCTCCAAGAAGACTCTGGATGCACTTTCTTTAATACATATCTATTTGTTATTCTGGCAGTCCATGAAATATTTACTACTCTTCTCCAATACAATTCAAAGGCATCAACTCTTTTTGTCATCCTTAGTCATTGTCAAGCTTTCAGCAGCATAGCAAGTGATTGAAAAGAAGACCTGAATCAGGCACACCTTAGTCCTCAAATTGACATCATTGCTCCTCAATAATTTGGAGAGGTCTGTAAATTCAGACGTTTCCAGTGTAATACGTCTACTGATCACCTGACTGCTAGTACCAAGTGTATTGATTGTGGATCCAAGTAAGATGTTGTCATTGGCCGTGTCAGCCTTTTCTCCATCTATCATAATGTTGCCTGTTGGTTCAGAGGTGAGGATTTTTGCTCTCTTGATGCTGAGATGCAAGCCATGTTGAAGTCTGCACTCTTTAATCTTCTGCAGCAAGTGTTTCAAGTGCTCCTCAGTTTCAACGAGCAAGATTATGCCGTCTTCATAAGTCGTCAATGAGTCTTCCTCCAATCCTAATGCTACATTCTTCTTTATAAAGTCCAACCTCCTGAATGATCTGTTCAGTATATAGTTTGAAATGATATGGAGAAAGAGTACATCCATAACATATTCCTTTCTTGATTTTGAACCATACAGTGTTTCTTTGCTCTGTGTGAACAACAGTTTCCTAGTCTAGATAAAGGTTTTATATAAGCAAAATTAAGCAGTTGACATTTTACACACTAAGTCATCAGTAGGAACCTATGTCCCAGTTCTGAATTTTTCTTTACAAATTCTTTTCAAGACCCACTCAAGAACAGATTAATCTCACTGATAGCCCAGGAATTGTGTCTAGATAATCTAGAAAACAGTTTTGTTAATACTCATTGTGTCTTTATGGAAGCCTTATTACTTTTATGCAAAGGAATGACTCAGAGTATGCTTAGTAATATGAGCAAAATAATTTTGCCTTGCTTACTGAAAGTGAGGGGGAATTGAAACTCTTATTGCAGAAGATCAAAGACTACAATATGGATTACATCTCACATGGAGAAAATGAAAATACCACTGAGCAGATAGGTAACATCATGATAGATGAAGAATAGGTTGAAATGGTAAACAACTTCTTCTTACTTGGATCCACAGTCAATACTCTTAATATCAGCCGTCAAGAAGAGCAAGGAAACACTGTATGGTTCAAAATTGGGAAGGGTGTATGCCAGGAATGTGTCCTATATCCATACCTTTTCAACCTATATGCAGAACAGGAGGCTGGGCTATATGAGGAAAAGTGTGGCATCAGGATTGGAGGAAGACTCATCAACAACCTGCATTATGCAGATGACATAACCCTGCTTGCTGAAACTGAGGAGGACCTGAAGCACTTGCTGCTGAAGGTCAAGGACTGCAGCCTTCAATATGGATTGAAGCTCAACATCAAGAAGACAAAAATTCAAGAAACAGTAAGGTTGTCACAGGATAGAACCAGTTTCAGAGCTATTGTAAATAGGGTTGCTATGAGTCACAAGTGATTTGACGATACCTAAAAATAAGAAACAACAACATTCATAATTAAGAAATCATTGAATGTATAGAATTCGCTCATTCAATTTCTGCTGTCATTTCTCACCAAGGCCATACTTTCCAATTACCATTCCTTCTTCATTGTTTCCAAATTTTGCATTCCAGTCACCAATTAGCATTAAGGCTACTTGATTGCATATTGGATCAATTTTGGTCTTTAAAAGTTGGTAAAAATTTTCCACTTCTTCCTCTGTGGCTTTTCCTGTTGTTGTATATATTTCAATAATATTTGTAATAAAAGGTCTTTCTTGTATGAAAAAAGAAATCAAAGGACTTGTTATATTAGGAAAATCTATTGTCAAGAATCTCATCAAAGTTCTAAGAAGAAGCAATGATGTCAGTTTAAAGACTAAAGTGTTCCTGCTTCAAGCCATGGTCTTTCAATCACTATACATCTTTAGTGATTTAAAGGATATTAGTAAGGATGGGAAAAAAAAGAATTAATGCCGTTGAGTCATGATGTTGGAGAAGAGTACTGGATGGACAAAACAAAACAAGAGAACAAAACAAAACAAACAAATGTGTTAGAGGACAGCAGGAGTGCTCCTTGGAGGTAAAGATGAATAAACTTTGTCTTGCATACTTTGGGAATGTTGTTAGGAGGGATCATTCTCTGGAAAGGGCCATCATGTTTAGAAAGATAAGTGAAAGAGAATACCCTCAACCAAATCAGTTGGCACAGTGATTCTAACAATGGGCTCAAATATGTCAGAGAAGATGAGGATGGCACATGATAGAGCAGAGTTGAGATCCATTGTTCATAGGGTAGCTAGGAGTTGTGCTTGGCAGCATCTAATAACGACACTCACACTGAACTTGTCCTCCTGCTTCGGTGCTTTTTAATGGCTGAGCATCAAAGGTTCTAAGCAATGTGCTCTAAACACTGTCCGAGTGGAAGCCTGCTGAAGGGCTGTGCAGGCCCAGGACTTGTTGGATACCCTACTCTTCAATGCAGGATGTTGGCTTCATCGTGAGCAAGATTATTTGTGAAGTCAAATTTTGTTAGTACCACCAAGTTGTAACCAACTTATAGCTGACCTTCAAGCCAGTTTTCAGAGGCTGTTAATCGCTTGGGAAGAGATTGTACACATTTTTCCTGTGTGGTGGATTTGAACCTAACACCTTTAGATTAGCAGCACAATTCCTTACCACAAGGCCACCAGAGCTCCTTGGTTAAGTCAAATAGGGCTGAAGTATTTTCATGTGTCTTATTTTCACCCAGACTTAATTTTTATTAATCGGGATGTGTCATGGAAGTAATTTATATTCAAGAGCCAATTTAACCTGGTGAAGTAAAAAGTATTTTTTTCATAATTAAAGTATACACATCTCTAGCTTTTTATTTTTCTAATTATTGCTATTAATATAGGTAACTACTTCAAAATTAGGGAGCTCTGGTAGTTTAGTGGGAAGGAGTTGTGCTGCCAACCCAAAGGTTTGAGGTTCAAATCCACAAGCTGCTCCATGGGAAAAAGATGGGCAGTCTCCTCCCATGCAATTTATAGCCTATGAAAATCAGCTGGAGGGTCAGCTATCAGTTGGTTCTAACGCAATGGTGGTGGTGCTGTGTTGTTATGTGCTATTGAGTTGCTTGTGACTCATAGCGATCCTATATATAGAAGCCCTAAACCCTGCTCTATCCTACGGCAACCTTATTGTCTCTGACACTCCTACCCCCATTACCCCAGTGAATCAACCCATCTTATCAAGGGTCTTCCTCTCTTGCACTGTCCCTCCACCCTCCCAAGCATGACATCCCTCTTCAAGGACTGGTCCCTCCTTGTAACATGTCCAGAGTATGTCAGATGAAGCTTCAGAATCCTTACCTTGAAGGAAAAGCCTGGTTTCACCTGCTCTAGGACGAAACTTTTTGTTCTAGAAGTCTATAGTATATTCAGTACTCTTCTCCAATACCATAGCTCAAAGGCATCATCAGTTCTCTTTCTATCATCCCTAGCCATTGTCCAGCTCTCTGACGCATAGACTAGGTCCTGGATCAGGTGCACCTTAGTCTCCAGACTGACATCATTGCTCTGCAGTACTCTGGAGAGGTCCCTGACATCCAGCTTTCCCAGTGCAATTCATCTCTCGATTTCCTGGCTGCTAGTACCAAGAGTGTTGATTGTGGAGCTAAGCAAGCTAAAGCTGTTAACAGTCTTAATCTCAATCTCTTCACTATCCATAATGATGCTACAACAATTCATTATTACTCTAGTAATGATAGTAATACTGTGACTGTTCTTTTATGATCATGAACATCAATACCAACATTGCTAGTATCATCACACCCTTTATTTCTTTGCCGAATTCTTAAGCTTTCTCAATGACCTCCCCTCTAACAGTGCTGCACATTAATCATCCATTCTTAAATATCAATCTTTTAATTTTCAACTTAGATTAACTGGATTCCATGTGTTTTGGGGAAATAAGATTTCAAACTCATTAGGTAAGCCTGAAGTAAAACAAAAAAATTAGTAGTAAATCAGAGGAGAATATTCCAAACAAAGATAACTCGTGGTATCTTTTTATTTTCTTTGAAAAGGCTAATATAGTTCAGTCCTTCTATTTTTCTAAACTATATTCTATATCAAAGTAAATTCATAGAAATGTAAAATATTTACTATTTTTTTGTTACATTCCTACAGGATAGCTGAATTGGCTGATAAATGGTCACTAACTTCATTTTTTATTATTATTAAATTTTATTAGTTTTAATGAACATTTACAGAGATTTTGGGTTTTCATTCATTCATTGTTGCACTGTTTTCTCCACCTTCCTCCCCAGTTCGTTCTTCTTTCCCCACCCCAATGTCTGTTTTAATTGTCCAGTTGCCACAGTGCTTGTCAAAGCCAGTTCTGATTAATCTCCTTTGTCAGTGTGTCCCTTGCCATTCCCTATCACTCCTCCCTGAGAGAGTCTTCACCCTGATTCATAAGGAAAAGAGGATGGCATATTCTCTTAGCTATTTCCTGCTGAAAAGGGACGCTGTGGGTTTCAGGGTGAATGTCTTCTCTCACTACTCTAAAGGGCCCCCTTGGCAGTAGGAAACACATAGACTATTATGGAGATTGATTTTGGAATTTAGATGCACTGTTATCGATTGTGCTTAGCCGTACATGTTCATATCCTTGAAGATGTATCATGGAAGTGTTACAGCCTGGAAGATACAAATTTAACAAGTTAAAAGTGCATGGGTCAAAAATGGAAAAGCAATAGTATTCTGAGTAGAGGTTCTAATAGTGGCACAAATCAAGTTACAGAGGTAAGGTGGTTCCATTGCCATCCTTACTCTAACTTAATTTTTTTTAATTTAAATTTGTTATTAATTTCACTGAAAATTTACAGAGGCTTTGGATTTCCATTCATTCATTGTTGTAGATTTGGGAGGGGACAAATCTATAACTTCATTTTTTTAAATAAAGTTTTGTTCCTTATTGGTTTGCTTACAAAGTTCATATACATTGTTTTTCACACTGGATCTTGCCCTTTTCCTTTACTCACCCCTCCTCTACATGTCAAATTGTGTGACCCTATGATTACCCCTCTGCCCGTCCTCCCCCCTGTGCTCCTACTCTACTCCTCTTGGATCCTCATACATGTTTTACTAGTTATCTTTTTCTATGATAATGATCTTATACAGTATTTGTCCTTATGGAACTGAGTAGTTCACTTATCAAAATGCTCTTCTGTCCCCCTCATGTTATGTAGTAGTTTTTGAAATCATTACTCCTGTATGTTGCGCGGTATTCCATCATGTGAATGTACTGCAATTTCTCAGTCCATTCTGTAGAAGATGGACATTTGAGCTATTTCCATTTTTCTTGCTATAGTGAATAACACTGTTATGAACACAAGTGTACAAATCTCTGTTTGTGTTCAGTTCTAATTTTCTCAGGGTATGTTCCAAGCAGTGGAGTAGCTGGGTCACATGGAATTGCTATGTTCACCTTTTTGAGGAAATGCCAAATTGCCTTCCAGAGTAGTTGTACCACTTTTTACAGTTCCACCAACAGGGCATAAAAGTTCCTGTCTCTCCACATCCTCTCCAATATTTATTACTTACCTTCCTGTTAAACTTTGGCATTGCCACTGGAGTGAGATAGTAGCTCATTGTGGTTTTGATTTACATTTCTCTTGTTGCCAGTGGTTTGGAGCATTTCTTCATGTGTCTTTTGGCCATCCCAATATTTACCTCTGTGAAGATTCTTTCCATGTCTTTTGCCCATTTTGCAATTATGTTATCAGGATTTTTCTTGTGGAGGACCTGTAGGATTCTGTAAACTTTTGATAAGAGACCATTGTCTGAAATGGTTTCGCCAATTTTTTTTAATTTTTTTTAAATTTTTTATTTTTTCCCAGTTTTCTTTTCACTCTATTGGAAAATGTTTCTGATGCACACAGGGATTTAATCTTTAGAAGGTCCAATTCATCAATTTAATCCTCTCCTAATTGTGTATTTCTGGCTGTATTTGTCAGTCTTTTTGCATCATTAGCTAGGCCTTCTAAACTTGGTCCTTCTTTGTCTCTTATGGTCTTTATGGTTTGGGGCTTTACCTCAGGTCTCTGATCCACCTTGAGTTCATTTTTGTGTATGGTAAGAGGTGTTCATCCTACTTCAGCTTTCTGCAAGTTGTTGTTGTTATGTCCAGTCAAGTTGCCTGTGACCCATAGCAACCCTCTTTTTTAAAATTAATTTTAATTAAAGTTTACAGAGACTTAGTGTTTCCAGTCACCCTCTTTAAAGCAGCTCTAAAGCCTCCCGTGTCCTGAGCCAGTCTCACTGATGCTGACACACCTAACCTATTACCCCAGTTACTGTATCAACCCATCTCATCCCAGAGTCTTCCTCTCCTGCACTGTCCTTTCACCCTTCCAATCATGATGTCCTTCTCCAAGGACCAATCCATACTAGCCACGTGCCCAAAGTACGTGATGGAGCTTCAAAATCCTAATTTCCAAGGGGAAATTTGGTTTCACCCTCTCCAAAAAAGACCTGTTTGTTTTCTTGGTGGTCGATGGTATATTTAAGATTCTTCTCCAGCACCACAACTCGAAGGCATCAATTCTTCTTCTGTAATTCTTAGTCATTGCTCAGCTCTCTGATGCATAGTAAATAATTGTGAAGATCCTGGCCTCTATTAGGCGTATCTTAGAATCAATGCTACATGGCCAGGAATGACCAGCCCTTGGAGGAGGACAACACACTTGGAAGGGTGAAGGGACAGTGCAGGAGAAGAAGACCCCAGATAAAATGGATTGTTACAGTTACTGGGTCAATGGAGGTGGGTGTGTCAGAATTAGTGAGACTGGCTCAGAGTTCACTGAGCAGGGTTCAGAGCTGCTTTATAAAAGGTCACTATGGGTCCCAGGCAACTTGACAGCACATAACAGCAACAGTCTCTGGACTGATATCATTGCTTTTCATTACTCTGGAGAGGTCCTTGAGAGCAGATTTTCCCAGTGTAGTTCATCTCTTGATTTCCTGACCATTGATGTAGAGTGTTAATTGTGGAGCCCAGCAAGCTGTAATTGTTAACATCTTCAGTCTCCTCTCCATCTATCATGGCCCTGTCAATTGGACCATAGTGAGAATCTTTGTCTTCTCGATGTTGAGCTTCAACCAATATTGAAGACTAAAGTCATTGACCTTCTGTGGCAAGTATTTGAGGTCCTCCTCAGTTTCAGCCATCAAGGTTGTATAATCTACATAGTGCAGATTGTTGAGTCTTCCTTCAATCCTTATGCCGTATTCCTCCTCATAAAGCCCCTTTTCCAGAATTCTCTGTTCTGCATATAGACTGAAAAGGTATGGAGATAGGATGTATCTTTAATGCACTCCCTTTCTGAGTTTGGACAATGCAGTGTTCCCTGCTCTATTCTGAGGACTGCTTCCTGTTCCAAGTATAGGTTTCACATAGGCACAATCAAGTGTTCAGGGATTCCAAGTTTCCTCAAGGTTAGCCACACTTTGTTGTGATCCAACCAGTCAAATGCCTTTGCATAGTCAAGGTAACACAGATAGACATTATTCTGGTACTTTTTGCTTTCTGCCAAGTAGACCAGTTTTACCAGCACCATTTGTTGAAGAGGTTGCCATTTCCCTATTTGATAGGTTTTGTTTTCTTGTCAAATATTGGTTGACCAAGTTGTTGATGTTGTTGTTATGTGCCATGAAGTTGCTTGTGACTCATAGTGACCCTATGTACAATAGCCCTGAAACCTGCTCTCTCTTGTGCCAACCTCATTGCCTCTGACACGCCTACCCTCATTACGCCAGTCATTGAATCAGTCATTCATCCTGGAGAGGGTTAAACCAAGCTACTCCTTGGAGGCAAGGATTCTGGGGCTTCATCTGACATACTTTGGGCATGTTACAAGGAGGGACAGGTCCTTGGAGAGGGACATCATGCTTGGGAGGGTGGAGGGACGGCGCAAGAGGGGAAGACCCTCTATGAGATGGATTAATTCAGTGACTGGGATAATCGGGATGGGTGTGTCAGAGGCAGCACGATCGGCACAGGATAGAGCAGGGTTTAGGGCTGTTGTACATAGGGTCGCTATGAGTCACAAACGACTCGACGGCATATAACAACAACAAACAACATCTCGCTGCGGGTTGCACTGTCCTCTCTTGCACTGTCCCTCCACCTTTCCAAGCATGATATCTCTCTACAAAGACAGGTCCCTCTTTTCAGCATGCCCAACGTATGTCAGAAAAAGCCTCAGAATTCTTACCTCCAAAGAGCAGCCTGGTCCTACCCTGTGTATGATGAACATGTTTGTTCTCCTGGCTGTCCACGGTGTAGTTAACTCTCCTCCAGCATCACAGCTTAAAGATACCAATTCTCTTTTAATCTTCCCTAGACATTGCCCAGCTTTCTTACCCATAGTGGCCTGGAGCAGGTGCACCTTAGTTTCTAGACGGACATTTTTCCTCTTCAGTACTCAGGAAATGTCCCTGACAGCAGACTTTCCCAATTCAATTCATCTTTTAATTTTCTGGCTGCTGGTACCATGAGTGTTGGCTGTGGAGCCAAGCAAACTGAAGCTGTTAACATAATGCTGCCAATCAGCCCAGTGGTGAGAATTTTTGTTTTCTTGATGTTAAGTAAGCTTCATTTTGAAGACTATAGTCCTTGATATTCTGCAGCAAGTGATTCAGGTTCTCCTCAGTTTCAGCAAGTAGGGCTGTGTCATCTGCATAACACAGGTTGTTGAGTGAAGAAAGAATGTAGCAGTTTCCCCCAGGCCTCCTCACTCCTTGAAGAAACCTTATAATATCTAAGGTGACCAGACCAGAAACCGGGCTAAATACTGGATCCTGATAATGCTCTAAGCCTGATCACAAAAGGCCGTGTTGTTGTTGTTGTTGTTGTTGATTGTCATTGAGTCACCTGTGACTTATAGCAACCCTGTGTACAACAGCCTTAAACCCTGCTCTAACCCTTGTCAATCTTACTGTCTCTGACATACCTACCCCAATATTACCCCAGTGACTGAATCAGTCCATCTCATGAAGGGTCTTCCTCTCATGGACTGTCCCTCCACCCTCCCAAGCATAATGTCCCTCTCCAAGGATTGATCCCACCTTGCAACATGTCCAAAATATGTCAGATAAAGCCTCAGAATCTTTGCCTCCAAGGAGCATCCTGGCTTTACCCTCTCAAGCAAACTTGTTTGTTCTCTTAGCAGCCCATGGTATATTCAATACTCTTCTCCAGCACCACAGCTCAAAGGCATCAATTCTCCTTCTATCATCCCTAGGCATTGTCCAGCTCTCTGATGCATAGCAAGTAATTGCAGAGACCATGGCCTGGATCAGGCACACCTTAGTCTCCAGATTGACTTTGTTGCTCTTCAGTCCTTTGGAGAGGTCTCTGACAGCAAACTTTTCCAATACAATATGTTTTTTTAATTTCCTGGCTGTTAGTACCAAGAATGTTAATTGTAGAGCCAAGCAAAGTAAAGCTGTTAACAATCTCAATCTCTTCACCATCTATCCTGTTGCTGCCAATTGACCCAGTGGGAAAATATTTGTCTTCTTGATATTGAGCTTCAATTCATATTGAAGACTATAGTTGTTGGCCTTCTGCAACAAGCATTTCATGTCCTCCTCAGTTTCAGCAAGCAGGGTTGTGTTATCTACATGTGCAGATTGTTGGTGAGTCTTCCTCCAATCCTGATGCCACATTTCTCCTCATAGAGCCCAGCCTCATGGATAATCTATCTGGCATATGGAGATAGGACACATCCCTGGTATGTATCCTTCCCAATTTTGAACTATGCTGTATTTCCTTGCTCTGTTCTGATAACTGTTTCCTGGTCTTTGTATAGGTTTTGCATAATCACAATCAAGTGTTCTGGCAATCACATTCTTCTCAAAGTTAGCCACAGTTTGCTATGATCCACATAGTCAAATTCTTTTCTATAGTCAATAAAACACAGACATTCCTCTGGTACTCTCTGCTTTCAGGCAAGAAGCTTCTAACATTAGCTATAATATACCTAGTACTTCTTCTAAACCCTAGACCTCCCTAAAGTCCCTATAAAAAGAAACTACCCTTGACTGTCCACACCACATTTTGACCTTCTCTGCTCAGGGTCACTTGACAACCTTCTCAGACCATGCAATAAAGGCTTGTTTGTTTTTTGGGACCAGCTTCTTTTTTTTCTCTCTCTCTTGCCCCCACCTCTTTTTCTAACAATGAGTCTTCCTCCAATCCTGATGCCACATTCCTCCTTATAGAGCCCAGCCTCCCACATGATCTTTTCTGCAAATGGATCGAAAAGATATGAAGATAGAACACATTCCTGGCCTAAACCTTTCCTGATTTTGAACCATGCAGTATTTTCTTACTCTGTTCTGATGACTGTCTCCTGGTCTAAGTATAGGTTTCACATAAGCACAATCAAATTTTAGGGGATTCCCATTTTTCTCAGAGTTAGCCACAGTTGTTGTAGATGGATGGATTAATTTCTGGCTTCTCGATTCTACTACGTTGGTCTATATGCCTGTCATTGTACCAGTACCATGTTATTTTGCTTCTTACAACTGTGTAGTAGTTTTTTGAAATAAGGGAGTGCTATGCCTTCATTCTTGTTTTTTCAGAAGTGCTTTGCCTATTCAAAATCTCCTTCCTCTTCAAATAAACTTGTCCGTTGCCTTTTCTAATTTGGTATCTGTATTGGGATTGAATTCAACATGTAGATTGCTTTTGGTAAGATTGAAACTTACCATAAGAGTCTTCCTATCCATGAACAGGAAATGTTTTTTCTATTTTTTTTAGGGTTTTTTATTTTTTTCTCACAGAAATGTCCTGTACTTTTCTTTGTAAAGGTCTTGGTGTCTCTTATTGTTGTTTATTGCCATTGAGTCACACATGACACATAGCAACTCTATGAACAAAAGACCCAATGCCTTTCTATAAATATCATAGTTTCTCCAAGTTCATAGAGTTTCCATAGGCATGTGGTTTAGGAAGTGGTTGGCCGTCCTGCTTCCAAACCTGTCATACATCTAGGAGCTCCACCAAACACTGTCCACATTGGTAAACTATTATGGTATTTAAAGCCCCAGTGGCACAAGGTTCAGCATCACAGCAAACCGAAATTACCTTAGCTGATTGATAAGGAATGATATACAAAATAGAAAAATGTCCTTCCAAAATAAACACTGGTGTCACTTAGCTTAAGTGCTGTCAAGTCGAATATGACTCATAGTGACCCTATGAACAAAAGATCTGAACTCTGTTCTGTAATTAACTTCTTTATGTTTATAGAGTTAGGTTTATTTCTAAGTATCTCAATTTGTGGTTTGGCCACCAACTTTATCAGAGGTTTCTATAGGAAATGATGTTAAGAAATTTGTCATTGTGTTTATTATTAGAATCTTTTATTTTGTCTCTTCTTGAACAAGTGAGTATTTTTGTATTGTGGAAGGTGACTTGTAACACTGTCTAAATTTTTCTAGAAACTTACATTTTGATGTTGATAGAAATATAAGAGCCAAACTCGGGGTCCATCCAAAGCCAAAAGATATTTTTCAGCTTTCCACTGGTATCTCTTTATTTGTCTTTCTTCTTTTTCTCTCATTGCATCTCTTTTTGCCTTTTTTACTCTTCTTATAAATCATCCTAGGTTCTTTCTAAAATAAACATTTTCCATATCTTTAAAAGTTCTTTTGTCAGTGTCTTTCTATTTGACATATAACTTCAATTTAATATTATGGTATTGGATATGTCAGGCATTATTTACCTAATTACCTACATTTGGACTTCTAAAATTCTCCTCCTTTCTCTTTTTTGGCCATTTTATATAAAGATGTGATAAGTAGTGTCATGTGTAGACCTTAGTTCAGAAATCCAATTATTGCCTAATTCCCATGGTTATGAATACAAATTGATATTATATGTAAAAAGTTTTCCAGGAAATTAAATCAGAGAAGACTATTCCAAACAAATATAACTAACTGGTAGTATGCTAAATTTGTCAGGGAGAAATTGGTTGGTTGAAGGATAGCATTGGAGAGGAGTTAGGCAAAGCCATGTTATTCATAATTTGGAACCTCCAGCTAGGAAGCCTGGATTATAGCCAGGTGTTGATTGGCCCACTGTAAGCCCAGGTTTAGGTTTCATACACATCACTAAGGCAGCTGTGTGAAGCCTGGCTCAAAGGGATCCAATTGAAGTCAGAGGGACCAAATAGTCCAAGTGAGAAATTATAGAGCTCTATATTGGAGCAATGTTGGTGGAGAGGAGACAAATGAACCCACTCAAAAAGATTTAGGAAGCAATCAAGTATAAGTCAACATTTGGAATCTTTGAAAATGGCTCTAGCCCATGGCTAATGGAAGCATTTGTATTTATTTGCATTTAAAGCATGCTCATATCTTTCTATTCATATTCTAAATAGCATGTAAAAAAGAAGCACTATCATTCAAAAACCACAAGAGAAGAAACAAATTTCAGGCACTGTAACATTTTATCAGTCTATTAATAATATTTTTAAAACTCCCTTGAGAACCTTGCTTTCACTTTATGTTTAAGATTTTTTTTTCCTGAAGTATTACATTCCCTAATATCCCTAGACTGAGTCATTTGGGCAATGTTCCAGTTTGACTAGAAAAATGTTAATACTTTAAGCAAACAGTGTGCTAACGTTTTCCCATTTTTTTCAGTAATAAGGCAAATTTTAATTATGTCTTTTCAAGAATTCCCTTTAGTAATTTGGGGTGTAGGGTATCCCATACTGTTTCATTTTCTTCCCCTCTACTGAAATTTAAAGCTGTCTTACACAAAGATTAGAACATAACTAACAGCATTAGTGTTAAAAGAGATTAATGGGAATTTAAATATAATTGTATCCCCAGCAGAAATTCAAGACAGAATAAATAGCTGCTGTTAAAAGGCGGTACAATAAAAAAGACAAATGAAGGTTGCAGGTGCAAATTGGGTTAATATAAACCCTTCCTATATATATATAGTGAAATTTGTGATATTTCATCATCAAGAGTCTGATAGAACCTAAAAGGGATACTAGGTTTA
Source organism: Elephantulus edwardii (assembly GCF_000299155.1). NCBI lineage: Eukaryota > Metazoa > Chordata > Mammalia > Macroscelidea > Macroscelididae > Elephantulus > Elephantulus edwardii. The sequence goes on from NW_006399803.1 coordinate 14,808,463, forward strand.
GAGATTTTGAAAAGGTATTTTGGGGAAGCTATTGAAAAATCAGGAGCTCAGGTGGCCCATAGGAGAGGCTGCTAACCAAAAAGTCAGCATTTAAACCCACCAGCAATGTGAGGGAGGAAGTGGAGGCAGACTGTTCCCCTGAAGATTTACTGCCTTGGAATCTGCATACTGAAAAATTAAACGGATTTTCCTGGGCTATTGGTTTTTACCATCTGGTATACTCCAACTCATTGTGAATCTGTGTCTAACAGGACAAAAACTTGCCTGATCCTGTGCCATCTTCTTGATATTTGGAATGCTTGAGTCTATTGTTGCAGTTACTCTGCCAATCCTTTTATTGAGACTTTCCTTCTTTTACAATAACCCTCTCTCTACTTTATTGTTGTTGTTATGTGCTGTCAAGTCGCCAAACCTTTTTCCAACAACTGGTCTTTCCTAGTGATGTGTCCAAAATAAATGTCGTCTACTGCTTTAAATTAATTCTCTAACATACCGTACTACTTAACATTACATACTATGTATTGATATCAACAATACACATAAATAATTTCTGATGATCTAAAGAGTTATACAGTTAGCTACTTTTTTTTCACAGCTGATATGACTGATGCTGTTTTTGTTATGGGCCATCATTGTTGTTGATTGCCTTCAAATTGAGCATGACTCACAGTGACCCAAGAACAAACAATGCCTGAAGCCTTCCTATTGTCGTTTCTCCAAGTTCAGAGTTTCCAGAGGCATGTGGTTTAGGAAGAGTCAACTGCAAATTATAATGACACTATGAAGAATATCTATGAACCCTTCCCTACCCTGAGCCAGTCTCAATTTCCAATACACCTGCCCCCATTATCCTACATTCTGTCAGTCCAACTCATCCAGGGTCTTCCTCTCCTATGCTGATCCCTCACCCTTCCAAGCATGATGTATTTCCCCAGGAACTGGTCCCTCCTGGCCATGTGGCCAAGTTAGATGGGGTTTCAAAATCTTTGCCTCCAAGGAACAAACTAAACTGTCTTCACTCTTTCCAAGACAGACGTTTGTTCCCTTGGCAGTCCCATACTCTTTCCTATCACCATAACTCAAAGGCATTGATTCTTCTTCTGTCATCCCTTGTCATTGACTGAAGCACAGCAAGTAATTGAGAAAATCATGACCTAGATCAGGTACACCTTAGTCTCTAGAATGACATCCTCAGCATTCTGGAGGGGTCCCTGACAGTGACTTTCCAAAGCAACTCATCTTTTGATTTCATGACTGTTCAATGCTAAGTGTGTTAGGTTATGGATCTGAGCTAACTGAAGTTGTTAACAATCTCAATATCTTCTCCATCTATCATGATGCTGCCACTTGTCCTAGTGGTGAGAATTTTTGTTTTCCTGATGTTGAGCTGCAAATCCATATTGAAGACTACAGCTCTTGACCTTCTGCAGGAAATGCTTCAGGCTTTCCTCAGTTTTTGCAAGCAAAGTTGTGTCATCTGCATAACACAGATTGTTGATGAGTCTTCCTCCAATCCTAATGCCACATTGCTCCTCTCAAATAATCTATTGAAAAGGGATATAGAAATGATACATCTTTGATGCACACCTTTATTTTTAACTATGCAAAATCTTGCTCTGTTCAGGTGACTGCTTGCTAATCTAAATAGAGGTTTTGCATGAGCATAGTCAAATGTTTTAGGATTACCATTCTTTTCAAGGTTAGCCACAATTTATTGTGACTCACACAGTAAAATTCCTTCGCATAGTCAATAATACACAAATAGAAGCTCTTCTGGTACTCTTTGCTTTCACCCAAGATCCATCTGGCATTGGCAATGGTGTGTCTAGTTCCGTGGTCTCTTCTAAACCCAGCTTGTATTTCTGGTAATTCTCTGTTGATGCACTGTTCCATTTTGTTTTGGATAATATTCAGCAGGATTTTGCTTGTGTCTGGTATTAGTGATATTGTTCAATGATTTCCACACTTTGTTGAATCACCTTTTTATGAATGGAAATAAATATGGATCTCTTCCAGTCAGTTTTCCTCTTAACTGTCCTCCAAATTTCTTGACACAACCTTGTGAGCATATCCAGGGCTGGATCTATTTGTTGAAATACATCCATTTGTATTCCATCAATTCCTGGGGCCTTATGCCAATTCCTTCACAGCAGCTTGGAATTCCTCCTTTATCACCATTGCCTCTTGATCATATGTTGTTTTGTGAAATTCTTCTGTCAGCCAGTTCTTTTTGTACAATGACTCTGTGTGCTCCTTCCATCTTCTTTTGATGTTTCCTGCCTCATTTAATATTTTGCCCATAGCATCTTTAAGTATTACACCTTGAGGCTTGAATTTGTTCCTTAGTTCCTTCAGCTTGAGAAGTGCCAGGCAAATTAGTCGCTTTTGATTTTCTGATTCTAGCTCTTTGCACATTTCATTATAATACTTTGCTTTGTTTTTCCCAAGCTGCCCTTAGAAAAATTCTGTTCAGCTCTTTAACTTCTTGATTTCTTCCCTTTTTTTTTCACTTCTCGGTTCTCTAGAGCAATATTTAAAGTCTCTTCTGGCATTCATCTCTGTACTTTCTTCCTCTCTGTAATCTTTTGCACTCTTCATGGATGATATTCTTGATATCCTCCCACAGCTCATCTCATTTTTGTTTATTAGTGTTCAAGCCCTCAAAGTTGTCCTTGAGATGCTTTTTAAATTCAAGCAGGAGAGACCCAAGGACAAATTTTGGTAATTGTGGCTTTGTTTTAATTTTCTTTAGCTTTAATTTGAACTTGCACCTGAGTAGTTGCACAGCACCTAGGCTGGTTTTCACAGCTGATATTTAGCTTCTTCAATGATTGTTTCCAAATATGTAATCAATCTGATGCCTGTGTTGTCCTTCAGGTGGGGTCCATGTGTAAAGTCACCATTTGCGGTTTTTTATAAAAGTTATTTTCAATGAATAAATCATTGATTGTACAAAATTTTATCATTTTATCTCTAGCCTCATGCCAGTCTCCAAGTTCATATTTTCTGACTATGGAACCTTCTTCTCTGTTTGCAACTTCCTCCCCTCCACTAGTTTATTTACAAAATTAAAATACAAATACAAATTTGAACAAATTCTTTCAATTCCCCCCCATCAAATTGTACAACCCAATGATTAATTCCCCCTTTCTCCTGCACATCCACATCCCTCTGCTTTCAGCCTCTCCCACCCCCCTGAGTCCTTGAACCCATTCTACAATAATGGTTTTATACAGTATTTATCCTATCTGACTGAGTTAGTTCACTAAGCATAATGCTCTCCAGTCCCTCCCAAGTTAGGTAATAATTTACAAAGTTATCGCTCCTGCGTGCTGCATAGTATTCCATCGTGTGAATGTATCATAATTTCTCAATCCATTCATTTGTGGTTGGGCATTTGGGCTCTTTCCATGTTCTTGCAATCGTGAATAATGCTGCTATGAACATTGGTGTACAAATCTCAGTTTGAGGCTCAGTTCCCATATTCTGAGGGTATATTCCAAGCATGGAATAGCTGGGTTATATGGAATTTCTATGTTCAGCTTTTTAAGGAAGCACCAAACTGCCTTCCAGAACAAGAGTCTTATAATGAAAGTTTACAGAATATTCCTGGGCCTCCACAAGAAAAAACTGATAACCCAATTACAAAATGATGGAAAGAATTTTCACAGAGGAAGATATTCGAATGGCAAGCAGACGCATGAAGAAATGCTCCAAATCACTGGCAATAAGAGAGATGCAAATCAAAATCACCTTGAGTACCATCTCACGCCAGGTTTAAAAGGGCAGCAAGTAATAGATGCTGGAGAGGATATTTGCAACTTTTGCATTCCTGTCACCAATTATTATTAATGAATCTTGGTTATATGTTTCATTTCTAACTGCACAAATTGGTATAACTTTTCTATTTCCTGGTCTTTGGCTCCAGTTGTTGGTACATATAGTTGAATGGTAGTCGATATGATTGATATACATTTTCAATATGGTCCTAGATAGTAATTGATTCTTGAATTCTTTCCCTCAGTTAACTCTGTCACCAGAGCAGGAGATCTTTTCCTCTAGCCAAGAAGCCAGTCTAGGAGGCAAAATCTGTGGAAAAGTAAAAAGCATTCACCAAAGGAATTCATATGTGAAGTTTCCTGAACAAGCACATATTCTGGGATTTCCTAAGTGACTTTATTGCCAACGTCTAGCCTTCTTAAAATCAAATTAAGAGTTAATGAGTTGACCTTGGTGAAAGCGTAGTGTGTATAGCTTCAGTGCTTTGCAAATGATAGTATATGCCCAGTGACCCTCCTTGGAAGGCTGTTTGTTCAATATGTTCCAGAATTTCCTTGTTCTCATCTAGTGTTCTCAATCAAACCCTCCTGGTTGGTCAAAGCTTCCCATGGTTCTAAAACTCTGATATTGGATTCATGTCTTGGATCCTTAAATAAAAACCCAAAGCAAAATCAGAGTTGGACTCACATACTCATTTGTAAAGATCTGTGAGTAGCACAAAGCCTACACACCACCAAGAAAGGCCTAGAGTTCAGCTTTTATAAGCATACGGCCCCAGAAAAACCGCTGGGAGCTGCTGAAATCCATATGGCACCATGTAAGTCAGAACTGGCTTCAAATTTCTCATTCACTCTTCAAATCCATGTGACAAGATATAACATAAAGAAGAAATATAACCCAATATAAAAATGAATTTTAGTGTTTAAAGAGTCACAGAACCATAATCAATATTTACTTAAATACTGAAAAATGGACACTAACCTCTTAATATTTTTAAACCCACAAATCAGTCTGATTTTAAGATGAGTCAGAATGAACTGAATGTCTGCATGGACAGGACGTTCCAAGCTCTTTATGACTAAAAAAATATTCATAAAATGCTGTAATATGATCAGGATTCTACTACCAGTCCTGTAACTCGTGAAGTAGAAAACAAAGGAGCTCTTTCTCACTCAGGCAGAAATGGCCTGTCCTGGTTTTACCCTGGTGGTGCCTATTACATGTGCTTGATTAGGAACAGATTTCTTTTTTCCCTGAGTTCCTTTTTGAAAAGGCTGATTCAATTTGGCTAAGTTTCCTAAGATCTGATCTACTCTTCATGCCCATGTTATGCAAATTAGATTACTGTGCGTTCTGTTTCCATCTCTGTGTTTGTTGCTCACTTGGGTCAGTAGTGGGCCAGCGGTGGAACTGCCATCTTCCATGTAAGAGTCCTGGTTGGATTACCAGCGAATGCACTTCATGTGCAACCACCACCTGTCTCTCAGTGGAGGCTCACACGTGGCTATGATTCTAAACAGATTTCAGCAGACCGACTAGTAAGAAAATCAAGTCTCTGTGCTTCTGAAAACCCGATAAACCACAGTGTACGACCAGTAATGGGTGTGACACAGGCCTGACGGCATTCATCTCACTGCACCATGAGCTGGGGATCAACTAGACAGGATCTAGTAATACAATAAACCTTAATTTATAGATTTTTTTTCTTGGGAGGGTAGAGGGACAGCGCAGGAGAGGAAGACCTTTGATGACATGGATTGATTCAGTCACTGGGATAATGAGGATGGGCGTGTTGGAGACAATATGATTGGCACAAGATAGAGCAGGGTGTAGAGTTGTTGTACATAGGATCGCTATTAGTCACAGGCGACTCGACACATAACAACAACACAACTTGCAAAATTTCACTACTAATTGGGAAAAATTGAGAAATAGAAAAAAGTTATAAAGGTATAAACAAAGATAATCTTACCACTGAGAAATGTTGTTGTTGTTGTTAGATGCCAACAATCAACTACAACAAATAGTGTATAAAAAACAGAGCTGAGCCCTGTCCTATCCAGTGCTGTCCTCATCATCTTTGATATACTCAATCCCATTGTTGTTATCACTGTGTCAATCCATCTCATTGAGAAATAACCGGTACCAATATTAGCATTCAACATTGAGGATGCAAAATTCTAACTGGTGGACCACATCATGATAGATGGAGAAAAGATCAAAATTGTCAACAACTTCATCTTTCTTGGATCCACTGTTAAAACACTTATTGTACTGGGAAAATCTGCAGTCAGGGACCTCTCCAAAATTTTGAGGAACAAGATTACTTTGAGGACTAAGGTATGCCCGATTCATGCCATGGTCTTTTCAATCATTTGCTATGCTGCTGAGAGCTGGACAGGTCATAAAGATGACAGAAGATTTGAGGCCTTTGAACTCTGGTGTTGGAGAAGAGTACTGAATATCCCATGGAATGCCAAAGGAACAAGTAGCTGTGTCCTGGAGAAAGTGCAGCCAGAGTGCTCCTTTGAAGCAAATATGATAAAGCTTCATCTCACATACTTTGATCATATTGCTAGGAGAGACTATTCATTGGAGGGAGACATCATGCTTGTTAAAGTGGAAATATGGTAAAAGAGAGGAAGACCCTTGACCAGATGGATCAACACAGTGACTACAGCAGTACAATCCCATGTGTAAGATATTGTGTGGATGGCACAGGATAGGACAGGGATCAGACCTGTTGGTCATAGGTCATTGTGGGTGTACTTGACTCAATGGATCCCAACAACAACAAATAGTAGCATATCTAAAGTTTGTAATATACATAAACATTATAAGTATCTGACAACAAAAGCCCTGAAAACAAACTGAATTGGTCACTTACTACTGTGGAGTCAGAACCCACTCCTAACCAAACCCCAGCAGGTTTTGTAAGCTCTAGATCACACATCTAATTTGTAAACAAATTAGAGCATATATATGCAGTGGGATACTACTTAGCAATGTAAATAAGAAAACCATCTATTGGTTCATACCACAGCGCAGGCTAATCTGAAAAACATACATATGAACAAAAGGAGTCAGACCTCTCACCTCCAAAACACCCACAACAAGCAAACAGTATCCTTTATTGTATTCTTTATGTGACATTCAGTAACAGGTAAAACTAATCTGTGATGGTAGAAGTCACAATGGATGTTTTGTGGTGGAGATTGGGTGTTGACTGGATAAGACTGACAGAACTTTCTGGAGTGTTAGAAATGTACTATATCTTGATCTAGGGTGCAGTGTATTACATGGCGGCTGCTAACCAAAGGGTCAGTAGTTCAAGTTCACCAGGTGCTCCAAGGGAGAAAGATGAGTAATCTCTCATAAAGATCTACAGCGTCAAAAACCCAATGGAGGATCACATGAGTAGAATAAACTCTCTCTCTCTCTCTCTCTCTCTCTCTCTCTCTCTCTCT
>NW_006399803.1:14818558-14819294 GCF_000299155.1 Elephantulus edwardii
GTACTGTTCCAGTCATTTCTGGATAATCTGCAGCAGGATTTTGCTTGTGTGTGATATGAGTACAATAATTTCCACATTCTGTCAGGTCATCTTTTCTTTGGAATGGGAATAAATATTGATCTCTTCCAGTCAGCTGGCCAGGTAGTCCTCCAGATTTAGTATATAAATACACATAGGTCCCAAATTGGAAAAGTGTCTCCAGTTCAAAAGTGAAAGGAATTAAAGTGCTGATATTACTAGCCTTGATAAAGTGGAAAAACATGCTGAATATAACCCAGAAAAGTTTAATAATAACAGGCAAGAAACTGACAGTTCTCTCTAAAAAGTATCCAAGATTTTCAGGGTTTTGATGTGTCCCTGAAACAGTAGCAAATAGGCACTATTCTTGTCTTCACTTTATAAATTAAGAAATCAAGACTGAGAGAGGTTCATAAGGTTAATGTAGGTCAATCTGCCAAAATTAAAACAGAAACCTGCTGCACCTCCATTCTTGATATTTAACCTCTTCGCTCTATGGCCTGTGCATCTTCCCATCATCTGTTCTAGATTAAAACACCTCAGCATCAAGGTACATGCCTGATTCATCTTGTACTCTAGATGGAGGTGTTAATTTTAGCTGCCGTTAAGTCAGCCCCTGACTCATAACAACCTCATCAACAGTGGAATCAGACTATTGTGATCAACGGAATTTTCACTGGTGGGTGTTTTGGGTTTTTTGGTTCTGTTTTTTTTTTTT
>NW_006399803.1:14819394-14827301 GCF_000299155.1 Elephantulus edwardii
TTGTCTGCATAACATAGGTTGTTGATGAGTCTTCTCCAATCCTGATGCCACATTCCTCCTCATAAAACCCAGCCCCCTGAATGGTCTGTTCTACATATAGATTGAAAAGATACAGAAACAGGACACATTCCTAATGCACTCACTTCCTGATTTTGAACCACTATGCAGTGTTTCCACCTGAGGAATGCTCTCTGATCCAAGAATAGGTTTTTCTTAATCACAATCAAGTGTTCTGAGATTCCTGTTCTCTTCAAGGTTGACCACAATTTGTTGTGATAAATAGTCAAATGCCTTTGCATAGTCAATGAAAAACAAATAGACATTTCTCTAGTACTCTTTGTTTTCTGCCAAGATCCATCTGACATTGGTGATAATGTCTCTAGTGCCACGACCTCTTCTAAACCCAGCTTGTATTTCTGGTGTTTCTCTGTCAATATACTGTTCCAGTCATTTCTGGATAATCTGCAGCAGAATTTTGCTTGTGTCATATGAATTATTTTGTATGATAAATTCTACACTCTGTCAGGTCCCTTTTTTTTAGAATGGGGTAAATATGGATCTCTTCCAGTCAGTTGGCCAGATAGTTGTCCTCCAGATTTCTTGACACAACCTGGTGAGCACATGCAGGGAAGCATCTGTTTGCTGAAATACGTTAATTGGTATTCCATCAATTCCTGGGACTTTATTTTTTGCCAAGTCATTCAGAGCAGCCTGAACTTCCTCCTTCATCACCGTTGCCTCTTGATCATATGTTGTTTCTTGACATTTTTCTGTGTCAGCCAATTCTTTTTGGCATAGAGACTCTATATACTCCTTCCGTCTTCCTTTAATGCTTCCTGAATCATTCATTATTAAGCCCATAACAGCCTTAAGTATTGTGACTCAAGACTTGAATTTGTTCTTTAGTTCTTCAGCTTAAGAAATGCCAAGTGAGTTTGACCCTTTTGATATTCTGACTCCAGTTCTTTGCACATTTCATCATAATACTTTGTTTTCCCGTGTTGCCCTTTGAAAATATTCTATTTTTCCCCGCTTTGCTTTGGATTCTCAGCACTCCAGTGCAATATCCAGAGTCTCTTCTGACATCCATTTTGGTATTTTCTTCCTACTCTGTCTTTGTAATAGCCTTTTGCATTCTTCATGAATGATATTCTTGATATCCTCCCACAACTCATCTGGTCTTCGCTCGTTAGTGTTCAAAGCCTCAAACCTGTTCCTGAGCTGGTTTTTAAATTCAGGTGGGATAGACTCACGGTCAAATTTTGATTCCTGTGGATTTGATTTGACCTTCTTTAGCTTTGATTTGATTTTGCATATGAATAGTTGATGGTCTGTTCTGCAGTTAGCACCTGGCCTAGTTTTCATTGCTGATATTCAACTTCTCCAACAATTCCTTCACAGATGTAATCAGTCTGATTCCTGTGCATCCCATCAGATGAAATCCATGTGTATAGGCTGCATTTATGTTCTCATAAGAGGTATTTGCTATGAATAAATCACTGATTGTGCAGAAGTCTATCATTCTATCTCCAGCCTCATTTTCATCAATTAATTTAAGGGACTAAAAGAAGGAAACATGAAAGGAGATGGCAAATCATGTCTCACTTGGTATTTTCTGATGTGCTCTTAACATAGCAAATCCTGCCTTAAGAAAGAAGTCTTGAACTGTAATAACCTTGTTAAATTTGGCATTCTGACTTCAGATGGCCTGGCCTCTAGTTATATTAATCAACTGGACACTCAGGCCAGTGCCAAACAACTTTGTTGCTGCAGCCAGATGATATAATTAGACCAGTGTCAAGTTCTCAGTGCAGAGTCCCCTGTTATCAGAACCCCACAGAGTCACATGCATGATCCTACAATTCCCTTGCAACTTGTATTTCCAAAGCACTGTAGCAAAAAAAAAAACAACAAGAAATGAAAGTTCATGTCAATCCAGCTTCTTCATTTTTTTTATTTTATGATATTTTCTTAAATGCTATTTAAAACTCTAGAATGGAGTGAAATAAATAGTTGCTCTTTAGCCTATTTTAACCTTGTGAAGCACTCTGTTCTCTACAGAACACTTTTACATATAAAGTCTAATTTGTATCTCACAGCAGCCTACAGTGTGGATAGGACAGACGCTATTACTGTAATTTAATTTTATTAAAAGGACCCTTGACTCAGTTTTTCTCATTTTTAATTCCATGCTCTTTCCATTGTTGGTGGTGGTGATTTTAGCCATCTTAAAATCAGCCCTGGACTCCAGGCGACCCCATGTGGTACAGAGTAGAACCACTCCCTCCTATTTTCTTGGCTGTCACTCTACAGAGTAGTGCCCCCAGTCTTTCTTGTATGGAGCTGCTAGATGGCTTCAAGTCACCAAATTTAGCCTAGTTGTTATTTGCCATCAGGTCAATTCCAACTCATGTGTACAGAGCAGAACAGTTCTTTAGGTTTAAAATTTATGACTTTTTTAATCCAATTGCTAGGTCTTACTTAGAAGGTACCTCCAAGTGGATTGAACTCTTTTAGTATTTGATCATTTAATTGTTAGTCTTGGAAGCCACTTGCATCACCCAGGCTTCTTATCTTTCCACTTACCCCCATCCCCTCCGTGTGAAGTTGCTCTGCTATGTGGTCAACTCTCTGGAGGCAACGTCTGGGCCAAAATAAACCCTGAGTAACCAAACTAAAACTAACCCAGTTCTTAAAATTTTACTTTTTTTCCTGTAATGATTCAAGGCTTGTTATTGTGTGTCTGAAAATAGACCAGCTCTTTTACAGAAGGTCAGCTCTTGTGAGTTGAATAGCAATTTACTTTATTACATTCTCTTTGTTTTTGCTCTATCATGTAAACCTGCTTGCAGATTAGCTTGCCAAAACAAAGTAATTATGTTTAAAACAACAGCTAGAATATTGTTACTAATGTTTCTGTGTTACAGCTCCCTTGGCCTTTTCTTTTGTCCCTTTTATTTACTTTTTGTGACATTTATGTAACCTAAATAGAGTCTTTGGCTCATGCAAACAGTTTCTCTTGGCTGCAAAGGTTGGAGGTTCAGGTCCTCCAGAGGCACTCCAGAAGGAAGGTCTGGTTATAAACTTTCCTTAAAAACCCTGTGGAGTGCCATTGTACTTGACACACAGAGTCACCATGAGTCAGAAACAACTTGGCAGCCATCTTTGGGGTTGTTTGTTTATTTGTTTACATCACTTAAGCAGGAAAAGGGTGCTCTGGTGTCCTGGTAGTAAGGAGCTGCTCTGATAACACAAAGACACGTGGTTCAAATGAATCAGCTGCTCTATGCAAGAAACGCAGACAGTCTTCTCCCATACAATTTACTGCCTCTGAAAACCCATTGAAAGGTCCGCCATGAGTTGGTTCTGACTTGATGGTACATAACAACAACAACAACAAGGAAAAGAGAAGGAAGGGGGTCTTGTCCATAGATGGTCTCACCACTAACCTAAAGGCCATAACTATTTGGGGGTTTGAAAACTTGGGAAGAATCTCCTTGGTGAGAAAGATGGATAATCTCTTCCCATGTGATTTATAGCCTTGGAAACCCAGTGGAGGGTCAGCTATGAGTTGGTTTCAGTTGGTTAGCAGTGAGTTTAGGTAAATAGGAGGAATAAAGGGGAGACTGCTTTGCAAAATTGGTCAAACCATTTACACCAAGCCAAAAGCAGAATTCTCCCCACAGTCTGGCTCTGGGCTGGTTGGATAGTGTTTATATTAGAAAGAGGCTGCTGTTAGATTCATTCATCAGATCAGCACTACTTAAGGATTTTTACATCACCTGAGGTGGTGTAAAAAGAGGAGATGGAATAAAAGGAAATAATAGAAATTAATCTGTTTAAACTCAAAGAATCAAAGTGTGGGCCAGGCCCTAGGAATCTTCCCCTCAGAATCCACACCTCATTCCTGCTCCACTCACCTCTGTTTCTTCAGGATGATAATTTGTACTCCTCTTACTTTTGCAACTTTATTATCTGCTTCTTTTTGGAAATTACTTTTAATCCTAGCTGTTTGTCTCATACATATCGTGATACTGTTTCTAAACCTTCACTCCTGTGAAGTTCTTCTGCTTGGATTTTTCCCCCTCTTTCAATCTCATATCTCCCACTCTTTAGACTCACCCTTAGGTCAGATTGCACTAAAATGCTTCCTAATTTCCTCACAAAGTAACTACTCTCATCCTTGAATTCTAGTCGAATTTTGCTTACACTTGTGCATATTCATTACTTGCATCTTGTACTACCTAAAATTGTCATTATTTTTATGAGGTGCCAGCAAATCAGCTATTACTCATGACAACTTTGTAAACATCGAGTCTGAACCTTGCCCTGTCTTACACTATCGTCACCATCCCCATCACACTCAAGTCCTTGTTGTATCAATCCATGTCATTGATTAGCTTATAAGTATTCCCTGAGCCCTTGCTCATTAACCATTTTATTAACAAGTATTAATGTAGATAAATTGTAGGTAATGGTTTAATGCTTCCTATGAAAGAGCTCCCCGATTAAAACAAGCTTGGAAGGAGGAGTGGCATCCACTTCTGTAATAGCTTGCTTCCGGAAACTCTGTGAACCTGGAGAGAGGATGAGAGACACCCAAGCGTGGAGGGATCTCCTTCATAGGGTCACTATGAGTCACCTGCGACTTGACGGCACTTAACAACAACATCATTTGAAAAACCTGCAGAAAGCATTTTACTAATTAGCTTAGACTTGCATTTGCTTTGGTAACAAAAAAGAAGAATCTGTCTGTAATGTCACATAGAAAAGTTTTCTTACTCTTATTTTGTGTCCATTGGACATCAGCTGAGCGATCTGCCCATGGCAGTCAGATCAAGGAAGCAATAGTCTTCCCGAATCATATTAAATCACAGGCCAGTAATTAAATAGCATTGCTGGAATTTAAAATCTTCTATTTCTGCCTGTAACTTACTGTTTATGTTTCATGTGTCCATAGATAAGACTGCAGGTTGTCGGAGGCAGTAAATTTCACAGTAAGAGATTGCTCACTTTTCTCCTGTGGAATAATTGGTGAATTTGAACCTTGCCTTTAGGTTCACAGAGAAAGTCTTTCCCTCTAGAGGAGAAGTCTACATTCCTCTTTTGGACTAGTGGTAAGAAGCTGTGCAGCAATTCTAAAGGCATACAGTTCGAATCCACCAGCTGCTTTGCTGGAGGAGGATGGGCAGTCTCCTCCTGTGCAATTAATTAACTGCTTCTGAAAATCCACTGGAGGGTCTGCTATGGGTTGGTTCTGACTTGACGGTACACAACATACTGAAAAGCTTACAAGCCTATGTATTGGAATTGCTATATTTGTGAGTGTCTCGCATAAGTACTTTTTAAAAGAAAAAAAATAAGATTAATTCTATATTAGAAAGCTTAGAAGAAATTAAGATATTCTTTTTTGGTTGTTTTACATTTTATTTTATTAATTCTAATGAACATTTACAGATATTTTGGATTTTCATTCATTCATTCTTGCACTTTTTTCTTTACCCCCCTCCCCCCAGTTCGCTCCTCTCTTTGAAAAGCAAAAGATAAACTTCATTGGTATACAATCCCCCTGACCCCAACCCTGCCCCCCCCACCTGCCCGAATGCATTCCATTATGCAACATTAATTCTGGATTCCTGTGATGATCATAATATTCTATCATATATCACTTTTAAACCGTTCTCTCCCTCACCTGTTTCATAATTTGTTTTAATTGTAAGTTGGAGAGTGAAGACAAAGGCAGCTACTTGCTTGAAATGCTAACAAGATCTGTGACATTGAGGTTTCTATACCATTTTTGGTGTAATTGCCAATGCACACGACAGTTAAAACTGCAATTTATTTTTCTTAAAGAAGACAATTGTAAATTATATAGACAGTCCTCTTCTCATTGCTGCCAAGTCAGTTTTGAGTCATAACTGACCCGTTAGTGGGTTTCCAAGGCTATAAATTACATGAGAGTAGACTGGCCATCCATCTTTCTCTGTAGGAGTTTGTGGCGAATTTAAACTGCTAGAAAGGACGTCTTTTTTGGGTTAACATTGCAACTTCTTATGCCACCACAGCTACCCTAGAGAATGGTACTCAAAAGTCAAATGTACTGTCATTGAGTAGGAACTGACTAATGGCTGATCCTCTGGTGAGCTTTCAGAAACGATAATCACTGAGGGGCCTGCCTTCCTCCTACAGAGCGGCTGGAAGATTCAAATTGCCACCAAGATATAGATATATTAAAATATTAATACTTTCAAAAAGTGAAATAAAAATCTTTTTTCAGATGCTGTAAATTACATGGGAGGTGACTGTTTATCTTTCTCCTGCAAACATCTGGATCAGAACCATGTGCCTTTGCACTTGGTACCAGCAGTCAGGACATCAGGAGATGTATTGCTTTGGGCAGGTGTGCTGTCAAGGGCCTTTCTAAAATATTGAAGAGCAGTGCTGTCAGTATGAAGACAAAGGCATGCTAGATTTAGGCCCATGATCATTTCAAACATTTTGCTATTCATTCTTCTGAGAGCTGAACAATTAATAAGGATGATAAGAGGAAAAAAAGGAAGCCTTTGATTTGTGGTATTGGAGTAGAGTAGTAAATACCCCCTTGTCTGCCAAAATAATCAACAAGTATGCCTTGGAAAAGGTGAAGCCAGAGTACTCCTTAGAGGCAAAAGTGGCAAAACTTTGTCTCTCATACTTAAACCAAGTTACTAGGGGAGGCTGTTCCTTGGAAAGGGATATCGCGATTAGAAAGCTGAAGTTTTAGCAGGAGAGAGGAAAACTTCAATGAGATGGATTTGACACAGTGATTGCAACAATGGGCTCTAGTGTGTCAGAGATGATGAGGATGGCACAGGATAGAACACAATTCAGATATTTTATTCATAGGGTCACTGTGAATCATATTTGACTCAACTGCACCTAACAACAACATTGTTGCTGTTGATGATTGCCTTTGAGTCAAGCACAACTCATAGTGACCCTGTGAACAAAATGCCTGAAGCCCCTCTCCAACTATTGACATTTATCAAAGTTCATAGAGTTTCTTGAGGCATGTTGTTTATGACAACAATAGCAGCATATAATGTGTAGAGAGCTTGGATGGCGTAGTGGTAAGGAACTGCACTGCCAACCCAAAGGCACGTGGTACAAATCCACCAGCTTTTCCACAGGAGGAAGATGAGCAGTCTCCTCCCGTGCTATTCACTGCCTCTGAAAACCCTCTGGAGAGTCAGCTATGAAGCAGTTCTGATTTGACAACTCATAATAACAACATCGTCTGTGACCTATAGTGACCCTATGTACAGCAGTCCTGAAGCCTGCCCTGTCCTAAGCTAATCTCACTGATTCCAACATACCATGCTCATTTGCCCCAGTTAACAATCCTTCTCACCCAGGGTCTTCCTCTCCTGTTCTGACCCTCCACCCTTCAATGCATGATGTCCTTCTCCAAGGACTGGTCTCTCCTAGCCATGTGCCCAAAGTATGTGAGACTAAGCTGCAAAATTCTAGCCTCCAAAGAGAAACTTGGTTTCACCCTCTCCAAGACAGATCTGTTTGTTTTCTTGGCAATCCATGGTATGTTCAAGACTCTTCTCCAGCACCACAACTCGGGAGACATCAATTCTTCTTCCGTCAACCTTAGTCATTGTTCAGTGCTCAGATGCATATTAAATAATTGCAAAGACCATGGCCTGGATTAGGCGCACCTTAGTCTCCAGACTAACATCGTTGCTTCTCAATACTCTGGAAAGGTTCCTGACAGCAGATTTAACCTAATGCAATTTATCTTTTGTTTTCCTGTTTGCTGAAGCCAAGAGTGTTGATTGTGGAGCCAAGCAAGCTGAAATTGTTAATAACCTCAATCTCTTCTCTATCCATCATGGTGCTGCCAGTTAGCCCAGTGGTGA
>NW_006399803.1:14829897-14846405 GCF_000299155.1 Elephantulus edwardii
CAGGAAAGCGAACCTTGGTCTCTAGTGTGGAAGATGAGATTTCCACTGCTGAACCACCATTACTCCCCTCTATGAACCAGTGCTATAGGAATACTACATTTAATGAATTTAATTCTCTATGAATATTGTCCTACTTTTCTCAGAACTGATAATTTCAGTCCTTTCACTAATCTCATAATGGAGAGTAGAAGTTAAAAGACAATAGTCTTCAATGTGGATTACATGTCAACGTTAAGAAAACAAAATTCTCACCACTAGACTAATAGGCAATGTCATGACAGACATAAAAAGATTGGAATTGTCAATTATCTCATCTTTCTTGGCTCCATAATCATCACCCTTCATACCAGCAGTCAGGAGATCAGGAGACATATTGCATTGGGAAAGGGCTCTTTCAGGATTTCTCCAAATTATTGAGGAACAGTAATGTCAGTCTGGGGACTAAGGGGTGCCTGATTCAGGCCATGGTCTTTTCAATCATTTGCTCTGCATCTAAGAACTGAACAATGAACAAGGACGACAGAAAGAGAATTGATGCCTTTGAGCTGGTATTGGAAAAGAGTACTGAATATCCCATGGATTACTTTTTCTTGGAGAAAGTACAGCCAGAGTACTCCTTGGAGACAAAGATGGCAAAGCTTTGTCTCACATACTTTGGCATGTTGTTTAGAGAGGCTATTCTTTCGAAAAGGTCATCACATATGGAAAGGTGGAGGCTCCGTGAAAAAGGGAAGCCCTCAACCAAATTAATTCACACAGTGCTACAGCCATGAGCTCAAGTATTTCCAAAATTATAAGAATGGCACAGGATAGGACAGGATTCAGATCTGTTCTTCATAGGGTTTCTATGAGTTGTATATGACTTGATAGCACCTAACAACTACAAAAACAATGTGTTCATATAAGGTAACTGCAGTTAGAGACCTCTCCAAATTATTGATGTCAATTTGAGGACTAAAATGCATCTGATTCAGGCCATAGTCTTTCCAATTACTTGCTGTTCATCTGAGAGCTGGATAATGAATAAGGCAAAGAATTGATGCTTTTGAGCTGTGTTGGAGAAGACCAATGAACATCCCATGGACAGCCACAGGTATGTCTTGGAGATGGTACAGCCAGAGTGCTCTTTGGAGGCAAGAATAATGAGGCTTTGCCTCACAAACTTTGGGCATATTGCTAGGAGATGCTATTCCTTGGAGAAGGATGTGATGGTAGAAAGGGTGGAGGGTCGACGAAGGAGAGGAAGACCCTCAACCAGGTGGATTGACATAGTAACTGCTGCAATGGGCTCTTGTGTGTCAGGAACTGTGAGGATGATGCAGGATAGAACAGAGTTCAGAGCTTTTGTTCATAGGTTCTCCATGAGTTGTGCTCGACTTGGCAGCACCTAACAACAAGAAGGTAACTAAGGGATATAGTTACACATTTTCTAGAAGAATGAAAAGCCTTGGAAAATGGATTGCCTGAGTTTGAAGCCTCAGAACCATAGTCTGATAGGAAAAGTCAGTTAACATAATACACTTCAAGTGTATGTTCTGCATTCCAGCATGATGAGTAGTAGCTCAGATTTTAAAATCTGCAAGCAGGAGCCTCAGCATCACCAAGAAATAACTTCCAAGACTGGAATGCATGCTTTCCAAGGCCAAGACACAGCTCTAAGAAATGCCTGGCCTACAGATGCTGAGGGAAACAGGATTTTTCCTCCACAATCAATATCCCTTAGAGCTTACACCCTGAATATATATATAGGCTTCTAGCCTTTCTCCAAAATTGTAGGAGAATAAACTTCAGTTTGTTAAAGAAAAAAAAATAAATTAAAATTAGGCTTGTGAGTATTGTTGTTAGGTGTTGTCAAGTCACTTGAGACACATAGCCACACTATGTACAACAGCTCTGAACCCTGCTTTATCTTGAGCAAACTTCATTGTCTCTGACACAACTACCCTTATTACCCCTGTCACTGAGTCAGAGTATCTCATCCAGGGTCTTCCTCTCTTGGGCTGTCACTTTATGCTCCTAAACATGATGTCCTCCAAGGATTCCCGAAGTATGTCTGACAAAGCTTCAGAATCCTTGCCTCAAAGGAGCAGCCTGGCTTCAACCTCTCCAGAATGAACCTGTTTGTTCCCCTAGCAGTCCATGGTATAGTCAATTCTCTTCTCCAGCACTACAACTTAAAGGCATTAATTCTCATTCTATCATCCTTAGTTATTATCCAGCACTCTGATGCATAGCAAGTAATTGCAAAAACCTTAGTCTCTAGACTGACACGTTTGCTTCTCAGTACTCTGGAGAGGTCCTTGACAGCAGCTTTTCTCAGTTCAATTAATCTTTTGATTTCCTGGCTGCTAGTACCAAGAGTGTTGATTATGGAGCCAAGCAAGCTGAAGATGTTAACAATCTCAATCTCTTCACAGTCTATTATGATGCTGCCAGTGGTGAGAATCTTTGCTTTCTTGATGTTAAGCTTCAGTCCATATTGAAGGCTGCAGTCCTTGACCTTCTCCAGCAAATGCCATTTTGTCTTCCTCTAATACTGATGCCACATTCCTCCTCATAGAGCCCAGCTGTTCAACATATAGATTGAAAAGCATGGAGATAGAATGGAACCCTGACATATTCCTTTCCTGATTTTAAACCATGCAGTGTTTCCTTGTTCTGTTCTATCGACTGTGTATAGATCCAAATATAAGCATAAATTTTTGCACAAGCACAATCAAATATGTTGGGATTCCCATTCTTCTCAGAACCAGCACAGTTCGTTGTGATCAACACAGTCAAGTCCCTTTGCATAGTCAATGAAAATACAGAAATAATTCCTCTGGTACTGCTTTCAACCAAGATCCATCTAACATGGGCTATAATATCCTTACTGCCACAGCCTCTTCTAAACCCAGCCTTCACAGCTTGCAGTTCTCTGTTGACGTGCTGCCCCAATCATTTTTGGATCATTTTCAACAGGATCTTGTTTGCATGTGATATTAATGTTCAGTAATTTCCACAGTTGGGTCATCTTTTGGGGGAAATGAGAGCAAATATGTATCTCTACCAGTCAGTTGTCCAGTTTGTTGTCCTCCAGATTTCTTGGCACAACTTGGTGAGCCAGGCCATCATTTGTTGAAATATGTCATTTGTTATGCTGTCAATTCCTGGGGCCTTGTTTTTTACCAATTCCTTCAGAGCACCTTGAACTTCTTCCTTCATCACCACAAGTTTGATCATACATTGTTTCCTGAAATTCTTCTGTGTCAGCCAATGCTTTTTAGTACCGTCACTGTATACACTTCCCATCTTCTTTTAATGCTTCCTGGATCATGTTTTTATTCTGCCCAAAGCATCCCTAAGTATTACAACTTGAGGCTTTAATTTTTTTTTTCAGTTCTTTCAGGTTAACAAATGCTGAGCAAGTTTGTCACTTATGGTTTTCTGACTCCAGCTCTTTGCACATTTCATTATAATACTTTGCTTTGTCTTCCCACACTGCCCTTTGAAATTTTCTGTTCAGCTCTTCACTTCTTGACTTCTCTTTGCTATGACTTCTGGTGCAATATTCAGAGTCTCTTCTGACATTGCTTTTGGTCTTTTCTTCCTCCTCTGTCTTTGTACTGGCTTTTTGCGTTCTTCCTGGATGATATTAATTTTTAATTCTTTTTTATTTTATATTGGTTTACTCACAAGTTTATGTATATTCTGTTCCACACTATTCTTCATTCATATTATGTTTCATACAGTCATTCCCATGAATTATATGTTATAAAATCAATCACCATTGGACCTTGCCCATCATTACAGTGTTTTCCAGTCCCTACCAGATCCTTCCCATTTCCTCATCCCTTCTCTCTACCCACCAAACTATTTGTTGAAGAAGTTGTCATTTCCCATTTGAAAGGTTTCATTTCCTTGTTGAATACTAGTTGACCATAGATAGAGAAGTCCATTTCTGGGTTCTTGATTCTGTTGCATTGGTCAGTGTGCCTGTTATTGTACGAGCACCATGCTAGGGAGGATAGAAGGAGAATTGAGCTGTGGTGTTAGAGAAGAGTATTGAATATACCATGGACTGCCAAGAAAACAAACAGATTCATCCTGTAGAGGGTTAAACTAGGCTGTCCTTGGAGGCAAGGATTCTGAGGCTTCATCTGACATACTTTGGACATGTTGTAAGGAGGGACAGGTCCTTGGAGAGGGAGGTCATGCTTCAGAGGGTGGAGGGATGGCATAGGAGGGGAAGACCCTCTATAAAGTGGATTGATTCAGTGACTGGGATAATCGGGATGGGTGTGTCAGAGGCAATGCGATTGGCAAAGGATAGAGCAGGGTTTAGAGCTGTTGTACATAGAGTCACTATGAGTCGCAAGCGACTCGATGCACATAACAACAACAACAACCATGCTGTTTCAGTTACTACCATTCTGTAGTGGGTTTTGAGGTCAGCAAGTGCTATGCCTCCCTGTGATTTCGCCTCTACTCATCCTCACACCTCCATTCCCATTCCTTCTCCCCTTGGGTCCTCATACATGTTTTACTAGCTATCCTTCTATTTTTACAATAATAGCCTTAAGCAGTATTTGTCCTTATGAGACTGGATTAGTTCACTCAGGATAATGTTCTCCAGTTTCTCCCAAGTTATGTACTATTTTTTTTAAAATCATTATTCCTATGTAGTATATAGTGTCCCATTGCGTGAATGTACCACAGTTTCTCAATCCATTCATTTGTGGTTGGACATTTGGGCTGTTTCCATGTTCTTGCAGTGGTGACTAACACTGCTATGAACATTGGTGCTCAGATCTCCCTGTGTCTCAGTTCTGATTTCCTTGGAGTATTTTCCTAGGAGTGGAATAGCTGAGTTGTATGGAGCTTCTATATTCAACTTTTTGAGGAAACACAAATCATCTTACGGTGTGGCTGTACTATTTTACAAACTCACCAGCAGTGTATGAGAGTTCCCACCTCTCCATATAGTCTTCAATATTTATAGCTTGCTACCCTGCTAAACTTGCCACTGCTACTGGAGTGAGATAGTATCTCTTTTGGTTTTGCTTTGCCTCTCTCTTATGGCCAGTGATTTTGAGCTTTTTTTCATGTGTCTGTTGGCCATCTGAATATCTTCCTCTGTGAAAACTCTTTCCATGTCTTCTGCCCATTTTGTAATTGGATTATCAGTCTTTTTCTTCTGGAGGCCCTATTGTTGTTGTTATGTGCTGTCCAGTTGCCTGCGACCCATAACAACTCTATGTATAGGAGCTCTGAAGCCTGCCTGTCCTGAGACAGAATCTCACTGTGTCTGACACACCAACCCCTATTCCTCCAGTTACTGCATCAGTCCATCTCATCTAGGGTCTTCCTCTCTTGTGCTGTCCCTCTACCTTTCTGAGCACGATATCCCTCTCCAAGGACTGGTCCCTCTTGTCCCCATGCCCAAAGTATGTGAGACTGAGCTTCAAAATCCTAGCCTCCTTGGAGAAACTTGCTTTCACCCTCTCCGGAAGAGACCTATTTGTTTTCTTGGCAGTCCGTGTGTATATTCAAGACTTTTCTCCAGCACCACAACTCAAGGCATCAATTATTCTGGCATTCTTAATCATTGTCCCACTCTCTGATGCATAGGAAGTAATTGCAAAGACCATGGCCTGGATCAGGTGCATCTTAGTCTTAAGACTGACATTGTTGCTTCCCAGTACTCTGGAGAGGTCCCTGACAGCAGGTTTTCCCAATGCAATACCTCTTGCTTCCCTGACTGCTGGTGCCAAGAGTGTTGATTGTGGAGCTGAGCAAGCCCTGTAGGATTCTGTAAACTTTTATTATGAAACCCTTGTCTAAGATAGTATTGCCAAATGTTTTTTTTTCCCAGTTGATAGGTTTTCTTTTCACCCTGTTAGAAAAAGGTTTTGATGAGCATGGAGATTTAATCTTTAGAAGGTCCCACTCAGCAATGTTATCCTCTCTAGGTTGTGTATTTCTGGCTGTATTTGCCAGTCTCTTTATCCCATAGACTAAACTTGATCCCACTATGTTTCTTATATCTTTATGGTTTGGAGCTTTACCCCTAGATCTCTGATCCAGCTTGAGTTGATTTTTCTGTATGGTGTTTGATGTGGGTCCTATTTCAGCTTTCTGCGGGTAGCAGTCCCGTTTTGCCAGTACCATTTGTTGAAGTGGTTGTCATTTCCCCATTTGATAGGTTTTATTTCCTTGTCAAATATCAGTTGACCATAGATAGAAAGGTCCATTTCTGGGTTCTCTATCCAGTTTCATTGGTCCATGTGCCTGTCATTGTACCAGTACCATGCTGTTTTTTGTTACTACCTCTCTGTAGTAGGTTTTGAGGTCAGCAAGTGCTATGCCTCCCATTTCGTTTTTGTTTCTCAGAAGTGTTTTGCACATTCGAGCTCTCTTTGCTCTTCAAATAAAGTTGACAATTTCATATTTGATCCTTTTGAAAAAAATGAATTTGGTATCTGTATTGAAATTGCATTGAACACGAAGATTACCTTTGGTAGGACTGCCATTTTCACATTGAGTCTTCCTATCTATGAACAGTAAATATTTTTCCATTTATTTAGGTCTTTTATTGTTTCTTGCAGAAATATTCTAGAGTTTTCTTTGTACAGATCTTTTGTGTCTCTAGTTAGATTTACTCCCAAGTATCTCAGTTTTTGTTTGGCTATTGTAAATGGTATTGCTTTCTTGGTTTCCTTTTCTGAGTTGTCTTTGTTACTGTGGCAGAACCCCACTGATTTTTTTTAATTGATCTTGGATCCTGCCACTATGTGAAATTGGTCAACTAGCTCTGACAGGTGTTTTATTATTATTATTATTTTGGAGGGTTGTTTTTTTTTTGTTTTGGTTGTTTTGGTTGTTTTGGTTTGGGGTTTTTTGTTTGGTTGGTTTTGGGTGTGGTTTGTTGTTTGGTTTTTTTTATTTTTGTTTTTGTTTTTTAGCCCTTGGTGTTTTCTGTGTACATATTCTTGATATCCTCCACGGGTCATCCGGTCCTTGCTCTTTAGTGTTCAAGGCCTCAAACATGTCCCTGAGATGGTTTTGAAATTCAGGTAGGATAAACTCAAGGTCAAAGTGTGGTTCCTATGGGTTTAAGTTAACCTTCTTTAGCTTTAGTTTGTACATGCATGTGAGTAGTTGGTGATCTTTTCCACAAGCAGAACGTGGCCTAGTTTTCACAGCTAATATTGGGCTTTTCCAGTGATTTTTTTTTCCCCACAAATATAATCTATCTGATTCCTGTACATACTGTTGGGTGAGATTCATTTATACAGTCTGCATTTGTGTTTCTTACAAAAGATATTTGCAAGGAATAAATCATTGATTATTCAGAATTCTGTTATTTGACCTCCAGCCTCATTTCTGTTACCAAGTCCATGTTTTCTAACTACGTATCCTTCTTCCCAGTTCCCAGCTTTTGCATTCCAGTCACACGTTATTATTAATGCATCTTGATTACATGTTTGATCAATTTCTGACTTCAGATGTTGGTAGAAATCTCCCATTTTGGCTCTGGGGGTTGGTGCATATGTTTCAATGATAGTGGTATTCACTGGACTTCCTTGTATAAGTATGGATGTTATCTTAACACTCACAACATTGTATTTCAAGATGGATCTAAAAATGACTTTTTAAACTATGATGACAACCCCATTTTCCCTCAATTTTTCATCTCCAGCATAAGTCATATGATTGATTCTGAATTTTCCATGCCAGTTCATCTCATTTCACCAATAACTAGTACATCAATATGTATGCATTCCATTTTTTTTCTTAACAATGTCCAGTTTTCCTACTGAGCACTTGTTTATTCAAGGCATGGTCATAGCATTAATAAGAAGAAGGTTCAGTATTCTGGCACATTCCTGGAGTGGTGATGGCCAAGGGAAGTCCACACGCTGTGGGACCCAGAGGACACAATGCTGCTGATAGGCCAGTTTTCCTACATTTATGCTTGTCACATTCCATGTTCCAGTCACTAGTGTCTGCTTACAACTTTTTCTCCTCCTTTGTGTTTCTGTATTTGAGAGCTCAACCTCAGTTCTCATATTTTCTAGTCTGCTCTAATTGTGCTCTATTTTACATAGGGTTTTCAAAGACCTGTTATTTTAGAAGTGGATGGCCAATCCTTCTTCCTAGTTTGTCTTAATTTGAATACTCAGCTCTAGAATAGTATTTGACAGACTAGCATTTTATAGAAAAGGACAGATGGAGGGCATTTCCCAATTATAGAAGTAATAGATTCAGTGTCACTCTTTGTCATTGGCTTATGTGTGCCCTGACCCACCTCTTATCCTGCTCCACCAGCATCCACTTCCACTCACCTACCCCATTTAACACCTCCCTCCCCCTATCCAGCCCTTGATATGATGGCTTAGGTCACAAGCCTTCTGTGGTTCTGTCAGTAGCCATCTCATATATAGCTGCTACTTTCCACTTAGTTAGGGGGAAAGGAAGAGAGAGAAATAAAGAAGAAATCAATGAGTCTGAAAAGAAACTGGTCTGTAAGACTTAGTCTATATGAACCACAGTCTCAGCTTCTGAAACCAAAGCAAAGTTGATGATCCTCAACTACCACTAATGAGAGTTCTGACCAGGACCACATAGATGGATCTGGGAGAAAAATATGGAACAGAATTGAAATTCTTTAAAAAGTATAGACTTGGAGGAAGTTTGCATGGTGGCTGTGTTGAGCATCCCTGTCCTTTAGTACCAGCCACCACAAGGAATCGAGGGGCTGCCCTGTGCTTCCGCGTCTTTGCTGTCTTCCCTCCCACAGAGGGCCTGTTCATAGCCCCTCGAAGGCACCTGTGTTTCCTTTTGGTTCTGGAGCGGATCGAACTCAAGGGAATAGAGGAAATTAAATGGTGCAAGGAGATTGGATGTTCGCGCAGTTATGGATAAAACCTTTCACTAAAGGTCTATTAAGTCCTTGTTAAAAAAACAACAACTCACCAGCATCTAGAAGTTTTCTCATATACAAGTAGCTGATGACAAACCTCATAACAGAAGCTTTATCAAGATGGGAGCTGACATTAAGAGGAAGAGGCAACTGATGAGCAAGCACATAAAAAACTTGAGACTCTTCGACGATATCTGGCAGCATCTTGAGATTTTTCCTTGAGACGTTCAGAACTAATTCTATGTAACATGAACAGAAAGGAAAGAAGAAAATCAAATTTATGTTAGGAACTTGCATAGTAAGTCCAAGACCAAACTTTAAACATTTCTGAAGTAAGCATGACCTCCAGGTCATGTCACATTTTAAGCTATGTTTTTATTTTAGCCAAAAAGCAAATACAACAAAAAACTTGTATATGTAAGGCTATATGTATATGTATATGTATATGTATATGTATATGTATATGTATATGTATATGTATATGTATATGTATATGTATATGTATATGTATATGTAATGGCCTTTGTAGCCATTCAAAAACACTCAATGTACAGAGAACATGGTTAAATCATAAGAAACTATTTAAAGTTTTACACATAAACTTTTATATTGTTAAAGCAGATAAAAAATTATCAAAACTATGTAAAAAAAAAGTATGGACTTATACCCATTGCTTGTGAGAACCTAAACTGGTTCAGCCAGTATTGAAAGCAGTTTGGTACTTCCTTAGAAATACATTTGGTCCAGAAACCTAACTATAGCATATATATCCTAAAGGGGAAAAATATTACAACACAAATTGACATACTCACACTCATGTTTTTTATTGCATTGTTTACAATAGCAGGGATTTGGAAATAACCTAAACATGCATCAGTGGACAAATGGTTCAAAAATATGACACGTTCACAAGGTGAAGTATTGTTATTGTTGTTGTTAGGTGTCGTCGAGTCGATTAGGAGTCATTGTGACCCTATGAACAGCCAACCTGAAATTTGGTCTATCCTGTGCCATCCTTATCATCTCTGAAACACTAGAGCTTATTGCTGAGGTCACTGTGTCAATCCATCTCTTTGGGAGTCGTCCTCTACTTCGCCGAGCCTCCATCTTTCCAACCATGATGTCCCACTCCAAGGAATAGCCTCGCCTAGCTACATGTCCAAAGTTAGTTCATACTTTCACAAATCTTCATCATCCTTGCCTCCAAGGAGCAATCTGGCCGCAGGATATATCTGTTTGTTCTTTTGGCAATCCATGGGATATTCAATACTCTTCTCCAGCACTACAACTCACAGGCATCAATTCTTCTTCTGTCCTCCTTATTCATTGTCCAGCTCTCTGATGCTAGCAGGTGATTGAGAAGACTATGACCTAAATCAGGGACACATTAGTCTTCAAAATGACATCATTTGGTCTACAGTATTTTGGAGAGGTCCCTGACAGCAGACTTGCCCAATAGAATACATCTTCTGATTTCCTGATTGCTGGTACCAAGGGTATTGATTGTTGATCCAAGCAAAGTGAAATCATTAACAGCTTCAATCTTTCCTCCATATCTATCATAAAGTTGACTGCTGGGCTTGTGGTGAGGATCTTTGTTTTCTTGGTATTGAGATGTAATCCATATTGAAGGCTGTAGAACTTGATCTTCTGCAGCAAGAGTTTCATATCCTCTTCACTTTCAGCAAGCAAAGTTGTGTAATCAGCATAACACAGGTTGTTGATGAGTCTTCCTCCAATCCTTATGCCACATTCTTCTTCAAAGAATCTTGATTCACAAATTATATGCTGGTATACAGATTGAATAGGTAATGCATCAGTAAAACAGGAAAAAAATTGTGACATACAGTAAACATGGATCAATCTAGAAGAATTATGCCGAATGACATAAGTCAATCACAAAAGGACAATTATGGTATAAAACCACTAATATAACAAAGCTAAGAATAGTTTACACAGAGCTAGAGTCACTCTTGGAGGGTTAACAAGGTTAAGAAGCAAGAGGGACGGAAATAAAAAGTAGATAATTTAGGTGAGGGAATGACACTATATATAATGAAGGTAAGACCAGACATTGTTATTAATTACATTGTTGTTGTTGTTGTTGTTGTTATGTGCCGTTGAGTTGTTTCCGACTCATAGCGACCCTATGCACAACAGCCCTAAACCCTGCTCTATCTTGCGCCAACCGCACTGCCTCTGACACACCCAGCCCGATTGCCCCAGTCACTGAATCAATCCATCTCATAGAGGGTCTTCCCCTCCTGCGCCGTCCCTCCACCCTCCCAAGCATGATGTCCCTCTCCAAGGACCCGTCCCTCCTGGCAACATGTCCAAAGTATGTCAGACGAAGCCCCAGAATCCTTGCCTCCAAGGAGTAGCTTGGTTTAAACCTCTCCAAGATGAATCTGTTTGTTTTCCTGGCAGTCCAAGGTAATTACATTATTCAACTATAATATTCTAAAACAAGATGTCTATGAATGATTGAATGAAATTCCTTATGATTTTAAAACACTAATTCAAATTAAAAACAATTACTAAAAGCATCCAGGCTTAGTAAACCAGTTAAAAATAGAGGACATGAGATACTCTTTAAACATTAAATCAAAATTATTTTTTATTGTGAACTTATACCTAATAATGATTGTCCCATAAAAAATTAATATCCCCTCTCAGTGATGTGCATCTTTAAAAGAAATCTTTGAAAGGAAATCAAATTATCAAAACGTATTCTAAAGTAAATGTGAGATGGCAAGGAGGCAGAAAAACCAAAGTATTAGAAATGGTATAACCAGATTAGGATGAGTGAACATGATAATGTTGTTGTTGTTGTATTGTGCCGTATAGTCGTTTGCGACTCATAGCGACCCTATGCACAACATCCCTAAACACTGCTCTATCCTGCGCCAACTGCACTGCCTCTGACACACCCATCCCGATTACCCCAGTCACCGAATCAATCCATCTCATAGAGGGTCTTCCGCTCCTGCGCTGTTCCTCCACCCTCCCAAGCATGATGTCCCTCTCCAAGGACCCGTCCCTCCTTGCAACGTGTCCAAAGTATGTCAGACGAAGCCCCAGAATCCTTGCCTCCAAGGAGTAACTTGGTTTAATCCTCTCCAAGATGAATCTGTTTGTTTTCCTGGCAGTCCATGGTACATTCAGTACTCTTCTCCAGCACCACAGCTCAAAAGCATCCACTCTCCTTCTGTCCTCCCTAGTCATTGTCCAACTCTATGATGCATAACAAGCGATTGCAAATACCATGGCCTGTATCAGGTGCACCTTACTCTCCAGAGAGACACTGTTGCTCCTGAGTACTTTAGAGAGGTCCCTAACAGCAGACTTTCCCATCGCGATACACTTTTTGATTTCCTGACTGCTGGTGCCAAGCGTGTTGACTGTGGAGCTGAGCAAACTGAAGCTGTGAACAATCTCAATCTTTTCACCATCTATCCTGACGCTGCCAATTGGTCCAGTGGTGAGAATCTTTGTCTTCTTGACATTGAGCCTCAGTCCATACTGAAGGCTGCAGTCCTTGACCTTTCGCAGCAAGTGCATGAAATCCTCCTCAGTCTCAGCTAGCAGGGTTGTGTCATCTGCATAATGCAGATTGTTAATAGATCTTCCACCAATCCTGATGCCACAATTCTCCTCATAGAGCCCAGCTTCTCGGATAATCTGCTCTGCATATGTGTTGAAAAGGTATGGAGACAGGATGCATCCCTGGTGTACACCCTTCCCAATTTTGAACCATTCAGTGTTACCCTGCTCTGTTCTGACTACTGCCTCTTGGTCCAAGTACAGGTTTCGCATTAGCACAATTAAATGTTCTGGGATTCCCATTCTTCTCAGAGTCAGCCACAGTTTGTTATGATCCACACAGTCAAATGCCTTTGCATAATCAATGAAACACAGATAGACATTCTTCTGGTAATCTCTGCTTTCAGCCAAGATCCATCTAACATCAGCAACAATATCCCTAGTACCACGACCCCTTCTAAACCCAGCCTGGACTTCCGGCAGTTCTCTGCTGATGTGCTGTTCTAATCGTTTTTGGATAATCTTCAGTAGAATCTTGCTTGCATGTGAAATCAATGACACTGTTCTGTAGTTTCCCCACTCAGTTGGGTCACCTTTCTTTGCAATGGGAACAAATATAGGTCTCTTCCAGTGAGTTGGCCAAGTGGTTGTTCTCCAGATTTCTTTTACTAATATCAATGGGTAATTTGACTACAAATTTTGCAATGGGAATATAAGTTTCTCTGTTAACATTCACTTTCAGTATGATAAAAATATTTTTGTTATTGTTATATGCTGTCAAGTTACCTGCAACTCATAGCGACCCTATGTAGAACAGTTCTGAAGCCTGCCCTGTTCTGAGCCAGTCTCACTGACTCCAACATACCTACCATCATTACTCTAGTTACTGTGTCAACCCATCTCATCTGGGGCCTTCCTCTCCTACCTTTTTCCTCCAGACTTCCAAGCATGATGTCTTTCTTCAAGAACTGATCCTTCATGGCTAGTTGCCCAAAGTATGTGAGACTGAGCTTCAAAATCCTAGCCTCCAAGGAGAAACTTGGTTTTACCCTCTTCAGAACAGTCTTGCTTGTTCTTGTGGTGGTCCAGGGTATGTTCAAGACTCTTCTTCAGCACTACAACTCAAAGGCATGGATTCTTCTTCTGCCATCCTTAGTCATTGTCCAGCTCTCTGATGCATAGCAAGTAATTGTGAAGACCATGGCCTGATTCCAGCTCACCTTATTCTCTAGACTAACATCTTTATTTCTCAGTATTTTGGAGAAGTCTCTGACTGCAGATTTTCCCAGTGCAGTTTGTCTTTTGATTTCCTGACTCTTTCTGTCAAGAGTGTTGGCTGTGGATCTGAGCAAACTGAAATTGTTTTACAACCTCTTCTCCATCTAATATGGTGCTACCAGCTGACCCAGTGGTGAGAATCTTTATCTTGTTGATGTTGAGCTTCAATCCACATTGAAGACTACAGTCCTTGACTTTCTGCAGCAAGCATTTCTGGTCCTCCTCAGTTTCATCAAGAAGGGTTGTGTCATCTTTATATCACAGGTTTTTGATGAGTCTTTCTCCAATCCTGATGCCACATTCTTCCTCCTAAAGCACAGCCTCTCTAATGATTAATAAATAATAAAACTAAAGCAACAAAATAATAATAATAAAGCCACACAATATTGAAAAAGAGCCTGTGTATACAAATTTCAATTGTACATCATGATATAAATATGAAAATTTTAAAGACAGATGGTAGAACTCTTAGCTTACAATTTCCTGTATTTGTTGGATAGTGGGGAATGGAGAGAACAAAAAAATTTAGAGCCCAGTCTTATACTCTTCACAAATAAATCAGACAATGTTTAAATATAAGACTGAGAGAACCAGTATTTGACAACCTTTGTGTTCTCTCACTCAGTGATTCATTAGTAGTTGGAATATGGAATATATGATGTAGGCGTGTAGGAGAACTAGTAATAGGAAAAAACAAGATGGATCAGAAAAAGATGAACATTGTGAGGTCACTAATGAGTGACCTGAGATGGATTGGTATGAGCCATTTTTAATCTGACAGCCATATGGTATGCTAAGCCATTAATGACATGTTGCAGAAGTATGGTGTCACATTGATCATCAAAGAGGTTATTTGAAGATCAATCCTAAAGTACAGTGCTATTAATGCTAGGATAATATCCATATGCATGCAAAGAATACCTATAATGAAGCTATTATTCAAATATATGAAATAGCCTTTAAAGCCAAACAGGAAGAAATTTGGGATTTCTACCAATATTTGTTTTGTAGTCTGAAGTTGATCAAACAAGCAATCAAGATGAATTAGTAATAATTGATGACTGGAATGTAAAAGTTGGAAATAAGAACTGACAGTAGATGGCATAACCCTGATTGATGAAACTGATGAGGACCTGAAGCACTTGCTGCAAAAAGTCAAGGACTGTAGTCTTCAATAATAGATTGAAGTTCAACCTAAAAAAGACAAAGATTCTCACCACTTGGCCAGTTAGCAGCACCATAATGGATGGGGAAGAGATTGAGGTTATATTAAATATTTCCGCTTACTCGGCTCCACAATCAACGCTATTGGCATCAGCAGGCAGGAAATCAAAAGATGAATTGCATTGGGAAAATCTGCTGTCAGGGACCTCTCCAGAGTGCTGAAAAGCAACAATGTCAGCCTAGACTAAGGTGTGCCTAATCCAGGCCATGGTCTTCACAATTACTTGCTATGCTTCAGAGAGCTAGACAATGACTAAGGATGACAAAAGAAGAATTGATGTCTGTTAGTTGTATTGCTGGAAAAGAGTCTTGAATATATAGTGGACCAACAAGAAAACAATTAGGTCTGTCTTGGAAAGGGTCAAACCAAGTTTCTCCTTGGAGGCTAGGATTTTGAAGCTCCGTCTTACATACTTTGGGCACATGGCCAGGAGAGACCAATCTTTGGAGAAGGATATCATGCTCAGAAGGGTGGTGGAATAATGAAGGAGATAAGGACTCCACCTGTGATGGAATGGTACAGTAGCTAGAGCTATAAGGGTAGGTGTGTCGGAATCAGTGAGACTGGCTCAGGACAGGGCAGGCTTCAGAGCTATGACACAGAGTCACTATGAGTTGCAGGTGACTCAATGGCACATAACAACAACAACAACAGTAGAAAAATATGGCCTTGGTGACAGAAATGAAGCCAGAGATTATATGATAGAATTTTATATTACCAATGTTTTATTCATTGCAAATATAATTTTTAAAAGCAAAGGTGATGACTATACACAGAATCCATTTGACTACATCTGAGGATGGCAGAAATCATGAGAGTGATATAAGAGAGAGCAAGATTGTTCATCAGATAACTCTGAGTCATAGTCAACTTGACAGCACCTAGCAACAACTACAAATTGAGTGAACATCCTTTAGAGAAGTCACTTTTTCTTTTTGGTTTTTACTTGATATTCTGTTCCCTATAACTAAAGTTCTGCAGATGTCTCACAGATAGATGTCTACTTGAAGTTGGAGCCTAAAAAATAACTCTGGAAAAGAGTATGAATCTTTAAATACTTCCAACAGTGCTTCTTGGGTATGATGTTTGAGGAAGGTGATATGTAGAGATATAAAAAATTTGACTCTAGGATTGGATTTGAGTCTTAAATCTTTATGTAATTCCATATACTTCCATGAACTTCACATTATTCCTCCATAAAATAGAAATTATAATATCTACCTCATGGGGCTGTTGTGTTGTTGTGTATACCTATTGGAACAGAGCAAACATAGATGTTATGATAATAGCATCTGGTTAGTACTGTTAGTGGTATTTATTTATTAAAAGTGCTCTCTTCAGTTACAACTTACCCAATATATTTCAGAAGCTCTAAAAGAAACTCCCCATGAAGTACTGAATATCTTTTTAAAATTGTTAATGTTGCCTAGGAATCAAGTATTCTTAGATACCTTAGAGGCTTACATTTTTTTTTCTTTCTATATTTTATTAATTTTCATAAACATTTACAGAGATTTTGGGTTTCCATTCATTCATTGTTGCACTATTCTCTCTACC
>NW_006399803.1:14847005-14857043 GCF_000299155.1 Elephantulus edwardii
GTGGCATCATGTAATATTTGTCCTTTTGTGACTGGGATATTTCACTCAGCATAATGTTCTCCAGAGTCAACCATTTTGAATAATATTGCATGTGTGGTATATTCGCACAATGGAATACTATGCTGCATTAGAGGCTTACATTTTTAATAACAATTTTACGAAGGGAAATGAAACCTGTTGCAATGGTGTCAAAGTGGAAACCACAAGATCCTAATCACAATTCCGGCAGAGGAAGGACTAACAAAGCCGAAAAAAGCAAATCCTTTAGAAAGGCCAAAAACAGCCCCCTTGCTGCTCCACAAAGAGGGAAGAAATGTCCTTTGTTTGGAGAGGGGTGCCACCAATAGGTAAAAAGAACAAGTGGAAATAAGAACCATTAGAAATGGAAATAAGCTTAGCTTAGTTTGCTACTTGTCTTAGTTCCCTAGGACTGCTATTAAGAAATTCCATAAAGTACTAATGGGCCATGCAAACTAGAGCTTTCACTAGCCTGAGACCAGCAGAACCTGGTAATGCCTACCTACCACTATTGATAACTCTCACATGGATCACAATCCAAGACAGAGTGAGGAAAATGTAAAGCAAAATTCAAATTAATGAAAAAGACTAGGAGTACTGGTCTGATAGAGAACTGTTGACGCCTCAGAAACTATATCCCTATTTCACTGGAGACCACCTTACAGCCAAACAGTAGGCAGCCCTAAAAAGTGAACAATATCTCTGAGTAATGTGCTCCTCTAAGCATTCAGTTGTAGCAAATGAAAAGGTCAGCCTTTGCCCCTTAAGTAAAATTCACAAGGTATGAAAAGGCAAAAAAGACAATTAATGAAAATGGGGGCCCTGCGTGGAAAAGAGGGGAGAGTGTTGACACATTGAAAGGATTCTGGCCTGTGTCACAAAATGGTCTATATTAAAATCTTGAGTGGGAAATGAATTTGCTTTCTAAACATGTATCTTAACCACAGTAGGCTTATACACATATACACACTATAGGTGGTTTTTCAAGAACAGAAGTCTCTTTTTTCACAGTTTGGGAGGCCAGCATTGAACTTGACCATGTGAGCAGGGCCATACTCTTTCGGGATGCTCTAGGGGAACATCCTTTCCCATCTCCTCCAGTTTCTGAAGTGCCAGGTGTTTCTCTGTGCTCCTGGGCGTGAAGACTTATCTTTACATAACACCTGTCTGCTGTGTTTGCTCGGTTTCTGTATTTTCTTTTCCCTTTATATAAGATGCTGCTTATACAAAATTAGGATTAGAACTCACAATGTTCCAGTTAATTAAAGTGATGACTAAAGAAAAAGTATTTTGAAACAATCACATTACATGTACAGATGTTAGAACCTTACCATATTTTGCAAAGTGGGGAATAATTCAATCTGTAGCACTAGGAGAATTGGTTTTATTATTCGTAGTCATCTTTGCATTGTTATAATGTGTCAGTATCTTCTTTTGTTAGCTATGTGTACAACCTCTCTCATAAAGCATTTTAGTGAATGAAGAATTGTTTTGCTCTACCATCTATTGTATTTCCCATTCTCATGAATGTGTTAAACATAGGAAAGACTCCACTGAGAATGGTAAACTGAGTTTGGATTCACTTTTCCTTAGAGAGATCCACTAAACCATTGGTACAGTTGACTTAATTCAGTCTTCCTTTCCTCCTTTGGCTCCACAATCAACACTCTTGGCACCAGCAGTCAGGAACTCAAAAGACAAATTGCTTTGGGAAAATCTGCTGTCAGGGACCTCTCCAGAATGCTGAAAATCAATGGTGTCAGTCAGTCTGGAGATGAAGGTGTGCCTAATCCAGTCCATGGTCTTTGCAATCACTTGCTGTGCATCAGAGAGCTGGACAATGACGAAGAGGAATTGATGCCTTTGATTTGTGGCACTGGAGAAGAGTCTTAAATATACGATGGACCACCAAGAAAACAAATAGGTCTGTCTTAGAGAGGGTGAAACCAAGTTTAAAAGGTTAGGATTTTTTTTTCTATAATTATATTTTATTAATTTTCATAAACATTTACAGAGATTTTGGGCTTCCACTCATTCATTGTTGCACTATTCTCTCTACCCTCCTCCCAGTTTGTTCCTGTCCAAATGCCACAGTGCTTGTCAAAGCCAGTTCTGATTAATCTTCTTTGTCAGTGTATCCTTTGCCATTCCCTATCACTCCTCCCTGAGAGAGACTTCACCCTGAGTCATAAGGAAAAGGGGACGGCGTATTCTCTTAGCTACTTCCTGCTGAAAAGGGATGCTGTGGGTTTCAGGGTGAAGATCTTGAAGCTCCATCACACATACTTTGTGCATGTGACCAGGAAGGACCAGTCCTTGGTGAAGGACATCATGCTGGGAAGGGTGGAGGAACAGCACAGGAGAGGAAGAGCCCAGATGAGATGGATTGATACAGTAACTGGAGTAATGAAGGTAGTTTTGTTGGAGTCAGTGAGACTGGCTTAGGACAGGGCAGGCTTTAGAGATGTTGTACATAGGGTTGCTATGAGTCGCAAGTGACTCAATGACACATAACAACTACTCCCCCTGTATTTAGTTTGTTGTTATTTTTGTTGTTTTCTGTTGAGTCACAACCAACTCATAGCTGACCCTCCAGTGGGTTTTTAGAGGCATGAGAGATTACCCATCCTTCTCCCATGGAGCAGCATTAGTGAGTTTTCTTTTCCATTTGAAATGGGATAAATTCTTTAGTGATTTAAATTGCATTCCAAATTATAATGTATTGCTAGGTACAAATGAATGTTAGTAATAAGAATGGTCTCCATCTGTGTCATTTAATACTCTTCTGTTTTTTTCATTTAGTTTTCCCTTTGCTATTTTTAATATTTGCAGTTTCTTACTTTCCATACTAGATAGGTTATACTATAGAATAAAAATCATGGTGATAATATAAGATCTAAAATCAGGAAGCACGACAAATTAGTAGTAATCAGAGTTGTGATATTTTACAACTAATGAGCACTATGACTTACATTTTAAGCTTTGCAGGCACATTATTCATTCATTCATTCATTCATTCATATTTTACCCTGTCCCCTCTCCCTCTTCTCTCCCTCCCCCTTCATCTCTCTCTCTCAAACACACACACAGACATACTCACATACACTTTCACTTATTCACTCACAAACCTGTATCTATGAGATATTTCACAGATAGAAATTCATCTAAAATCAAACAGCCGGAAATGTTGTGTCTAGGATCATGACCTTCCAACAGCACTTGACATTGTTGCTTTGTTCACAGAGGGCCCTTGGTGGTCTCTTGTACTTTCATGAAGGAAGGAACTTGTCTTATTCATCTTTGTACCCAGTTCCTAGCACAGAACAGAATGGAACAAGGAGGTGACGTAAGTGGAGCTTTATTTTAGGAAGATAAATCTGGCAATGATGAGTGGGACGAAAAGAACAGAAAAGATTGGAGGCATGGAGAACAGTTTAGATGTCACTGCAGTGACACAGAGAAAGTAATGAGATTATGAATGAGTAGTAGCATTGAGAAAAGGAAAAAGGTAATGAATGTGAAAAAACTTGGGCAGAGAAAGTCAGTGGGACCTGCTAGCCAGAAATTGAGGAGGAGAAAGGCAGAGAGACTGGTTTTTCCCTCCCTGCAATTTTCATTCTCTACCTTCAACCGGGTCACTTTACACAGTGACTATAAAGCGGGCTTGCGCATGACTTAGATCATGAGGATGGCACAGAATAGGACAAGGTTCAGATCGGTGGTTCACAGTGGCACTATGAGTCATAGTCGGCTCAATGGCACCTAACAACAACAACAACAACAAAATACTCAAGACACACTCTCCCTGGGAACTAAAGGTAACACATTCTTAATCAATAATTTACAGGTTTTAGGGAAAAATATTAAAACTACCATTTCAAGCACTTATTATGTTCCAGATCCTTTCATAAGTGTCTACTCATGTAGCAAATATTTCTTTGAGTATCAATCTGTGTACCAGAATCTGTTCTAGATATTGGGGACCCAACAGTAAGCCAGGCACACTAAGATTGTGCTTTCATGGAGTTTATATTCTGGTAGAAGCAGATGAAAGAATGACGACTAGATAAAGGAGAGGAAGGAAATACCCTTAGAGTGGTTTTAGGTGCTGTCAAGTTAAGTATGAATCACAGGAACTGTAGGTACAACAGACTGAACCCTGGCCTACCCTGTGCTGTCCTTGTCATCTCTGACATGCTTACGCCCACTGCTGCAGTCACTGTATAAATCCAGGTGATTGAGGTTCTTTTTCTCTTTCTCCAACCCTCTACCTTTTTAAGCATGAAAACCCCCTCCTAGCAACATGCCTAAAGTATATTAGGTAAAGCTTTGCCATCTCTCTAGGATATATCTGGGTTTTTTGGCACTGGGATATTGAGTACTCCTCTCCAACACCACAACTCATAGGAATCAATTCTTCTTCTGTCATCTTTATGCACTGTCCATCTCTCAGATTCAGAGCAAGAGCCTGAAAAGGCTATGGCCTGAATCAGATGCACCTTAGTCCTCAAACTAATGTCTTTGCATATCAGTAATTTGGAGAGGTCCCTGACTGCAAACTTGCCCAATGCAGTATGTCTCCTGATCGCCTGACTGCTGGCACCAAGTGTGTGGATTGCAGACCTAAGTAAGAGAGGAATTTGTTGACAGTTTCCATCTAAAATGAGAAATAAAAAAATTCAAAATAGAGCATTAGAGAATAACAACTTCTCCGTAGCTTTTTAGGGAAGTCTTCTTTAAATGAGTAAGTATAGCTTTTTCTTCACCTTAGAAACAACTGAGACATGGGAATATTAAGTAACATCTTTAAATGAAAACAGATGATTGGCCCCACTATGATTTAACCTCTATCATGTGCACAGAGATCACATAAAGCCTGACTCCTAGTGTGGATAGTGCAGCCAGATCATTGACTTTTCCCCCCAAGAAGCATGCTGGTTGGTAAGCAAGTTCAGGTCAGAGACTTATTCCCTGAGAGTAGATTTTTCACATAAGAAGGCCAGTACTTCTTTTTCTGATGATTGGGTAGTTTGAGTGCCAGCCCATTCTTCCCTTTGTACGCTCACTCACACTGACCCTCTTGCAGTGCCTCGGTCAGGGATCTGCACAGGCAAATCTGCCCAAGATGTGCTTCTTTTTCTTCTCCCTCTCTTCTTTATGTGGCTAATGTCTAATTATCCCTTGAGTCTTAGCTTTGTCATTTGTCAAGTAAAATCTTCCTGACTTCTAAACAAGGATAAAGCTTTTCATTAGAAGCCTTCAAACTCACTGTAATTTCACTGTGATATCTAGCATGCTATTGTTGTTGCTGTGTGCTGTTGAGTTGACTGCAACTCATGGCAACCTTCTGAACAATGGCGCCTGTCCTATCCCGAGACAACCTCACCGTCACTGACACATCTGACTCTATTGCCGCAGTCTCTGTTTCAGTCCATCTCATCTAGCGTCTTCCTCTCCTGCACTGATCCTGCACCTTTCCTAGAATGATGGCCTTCTGCAAGGACTGGTCCCTTCTGGCAAACATGCCCAAAGTATGTAAGACAGAGTTTCAAAATTCTTGCCTCCAAGGAGCAACATGGTTTCACCCTCTCTAAGACAGACCTGTTTGTTCTCTTGATAGTTGATGGTATGTTCAATACTTTTCTCCAGCACCTCAAATCAAAGGTGTTGATTGCTCTTCTGTCACCTTTAGTCATTGTCCAGGTCTCTGATGCATAGCAAGTCATTTAAAAGACCATGGCCTGGATCAGGCACACTTTGGTCTCTAGACTGACAGCATTGCTTTTCAGCACTCTACAATAGTCCCTGAGCAACTCATCTTTTGATTTCCTGATTGCTGGTCCCAAGGGAGTTAGATTGTGGATCCGAGCAACTATCATTAAGTTATTTATTTATTCGGGAGCTGTAGTGACATTTATCACTGAGAATTTTGCTGGTAGCCCCAAAAGCCTAGCTTCTCTGGCAGTTCAAGTGATCCCAAGGGAGGAAGCTGGATAATCTCCTCTCATGCAATTTACAACCTTCGAAACCCAGTGAAGAGTCAGCTATGACACAGTTCAGACCTGATGGCAATGAGAACGAGAGAAAAGGAGAGATAGATGTATACATTTATTTATGTCTACCTCTGCACACTCTAAGGGAGAAAGCCACATAACTATAATGCTTACTACTCATTCTGCATTTCATTTAAAAAAATTAATAAATCAAATAGCATTAACAGGGCTTATTGAGAAAGAAAGTATACACAAACAGAAAGCATCATAAACTGAAAATGGTGAGGGACCTCAAGTTTACACAGTTATAACAATTCCTTCTTAAAACTTTATAAATATCTTGCCCTGTGTTATGATTGATCATATTTTTTTCTTTTTTAATTTATTACTGTTGTTGTTATGTGCCATCAAGTTGCCTGTGACTCATAGTGACCCTATGTACAACAGCCCTAAACCCTGCTCTATCCCTTGCCAATCTTGCTGTCTGTGACACGCCTATGCCCATTACTCCCGTGACGGAATCACTAGACAGGCTTACCTTGATTGGATACGCTTTGCTGGCTCATACTGTTAAGGATTTCTAACTCAAACGAATTCATACTGATAAGGAAAACTTGCCTAAATTTCAATTCTACTTGAAGCTATGGTTTCTTATAAAAATTAATTTACAGTAAAATTTTATTTAGTTCCTGGCACAGGAGAGACATGTCTAACTCTTGCCCCTCTGTAATCCTTTAGCACAGTTTCTGGCATAAACAGCTTGTTAAATGACTGAGTTATAAAGAAATGGATGAATAAATAATGACTCAGATAGACCTTTCGTGCAGTCAATCTGCAAGCCATCCCAAACAATAAGATGGAAACAATGGAACATCCCAGTGGCCAGTCTGCCCTTTCTAATCCCTAACCTGATCCTGTTCTACTTACAATTAGTTAATCCTGTCCTTTTCATGAGGGCTCTTTCATTTCAAATGAAAGGGTGACATTTCATGAACTCCTCTCTAACTCGGAGGTCCTCCATTGGCTTTTAGGCTCCAAACCTCCATCTCAAAGAAAATTATTCTTTAGGAACCATTGGAAGAGAAGTTAGACAATGAGAGTATGATATGGAAACATTAGAAGAGGAGTAAATCATGAAGGGAGGGTCAGGTATGGCTGACCGGACTCTGGAAGCCTTCATGCTTAAATCAGACTGTCCTCTCTCTTCTTGTCCAGGTCAAAAATTCTGACTGCTTCTGCTTCTCATCTTATCAGGGAGAGGAAAAACTTCTGACTTGAGGAACACCTGAAATCTCTGAACAGGCACTTTCTAAACAAAGTTTAGATAAAATTCTGTTAAGTGATCCTCCATTAAATGTCCCTTTAACAGTTAATGTACTCAACAGTTAGCCAAAAGTTTGCAGGGCCATGTCCATCCAGAGGTACCTTTGAGGAAAGGCCTGATTAATCAATCTGAAAAATCAATCATTGGAAACCCTGTGGAACACAGTTGTTCTCTGAATTGATGGGGTCCTCATAAGTCAGAATTGACTTAATGACAAGTTATCCTGGTGCTCAGATGAAGGAGGACTGGCAGATGCAAATAACAATGCAGCTGAGAGTATCAACCATACAAACAGTAAAGCTTGCCCACAAGTGACTTCAGTGGGAACTCGGCAGCCACTTCTGATTCAATGACCAACAGCCATAACAGCTCAAAATGTCACTTGTGTCCTCAATGATGACAACTCCGTGGCCATTTAGTATTAGATCCCAAATAGTTATGAAAATCGCCTTTATTTTGCAGTTGTTCTCTGTGAAGGGAAAATTGGAGTTTATTTGAAATTTTTTGTTAGGTGCTACTGAGTCAGAACCAACTCATAGCTGACGCTCAAAGGGGTTTTCAGAGGCAGTAAATCTCATAGAAGGAGATTTTTCCATCTTTCTTCCATGGAGCAACTGGTGGATTCAAACCATG
The DNA here is from genome assembly GCF_000299155.1 of Elephantulus edwardii. Taxonomy (NCBI): domain Eukaryota; kingdom Metazoa; phylum Chordata; class Mammalia; order Macroscelidea; family Macroscelididae; genus Elephantulus; species Elephantulus edwardii. Next base: position 14,854,974 of record NW_006399803.1, read on the forward strand.
TGCCTCTCGGTTGGTAGCACAACTCCTTAGCACTACGTCACCAGAGGGCCCTCATTTAGATGCCCCCAAGTAACATCTATCAAGTGAGATCACATGTGCACTGTCCCCACTTTCATTCTTTTCTTTAAACATTCTTCTGTTAAGAAAGAAAACTTATCTTCCCATTTCTATATTCCCTACATTCTTCTGGCGCTTGGAATGTTGTTGTTGTGTGCAGTAGAGTAAGAATGAATCTATATTGACCCTCCAGCAGCTTTTCAGAGACAGTAAAGCATGTGGGAGGAGATTGCCTATCCTTCTTACCACGGAGGCCATCAGAGCTTCCTTGTCATTTGAAATACTCAATTATAAATAGTATCACTTGGTATCCAAATAATTTTTTACAAGATCACAGCAGGTGTTAGCAGGAAGCACTCTGGCTCTGGGCATTAGAAGTTCGAGGTTCACACCTTGGCTCAGCCTCTGAGCATTTGGATGACCTTGGGCACATTGCAGGGTGGTAGCAGACTGACTGGTCTCCTCACTTGGCTACACTCTAAGCTGTATGGTTCTCATTGCAGGCATCTTTTCCACAAGTCCTGTGTTGACCCCTGGCTTCTAGACCATCGCACCTGCCCCATGTGCAAGATGAACATTCTTAAAGCCCTAGGGATCCCGGTAAGCACAGCACAGCATCCAGTATCGTAATGTCTGTCTTTCTGCGTTACTCCCAAAGCCGGGAGAAAACCTCACACTTGGTTGTGTGTCCCGTCAGTCACATAGCAGTGCCATTGTCTGATGAAGCCCCATGGCACTGCCCCTCTCCTCTGACACATTTCCACGCTCACTTGTTACCAGACTGAGACCACCACTACCCTATCACCGTGTCTCTTCTATCTGTCTGTGAGTCAAGATACTGCTTAGAAGCTGCTGAGCTTCTCTTCCTGACTACAGGGTATGAGTGGTGGTAGGATGTCACAGAGGCGTGGATGGGATGGTTACACATTGATTACTTCTTGAGTGTCATCACCCCTGCGTGGTCATCCAGTTGATCTACATGCCACGCTTTCTGATGTTGCCTTCCATTGCCCAGTTTTCAGAGAGTGGAGCTCTCCCCAACAACATGAAGAGGGGACAGGTGCTAGGATCCAGTGTGGAGCCCTTGTGTGCTGTGAAACTCAGAGCTGGGTGGAGATCTTGAGTGAACAGGAAACCAGAGCTAAGACCTAGTTACTTCCCTTAGTTACAGAGTTCCCTCAATTTTATGTTTCTTGAAATTTAATCTTTCCCCTACTGCCAAGAAAATCCAACCACCTGACAGCACTCCAAAAGACTTTACTAGACCATCAAGTGCAGCACATAAACTGTTTTCATGAGACACCAGCTGCTCCATTCACCTTCTCACTCCCAGCCCCCAAGAGGTTGAGAGCAGGAAACAAGCTAGGACTTCACAATAGTGATGTGAAAAAAAACAAAAGGCCCTGTTGAACAGAAGCTAGACAAACAGAATAGAGATGCCAGCCTTCTCCACTCACCCCCTCCACGTTGCTGCCAACTCCCTGTTGTCACTCCTCACGACTAATGACAGAGAATAAAGAGAATAGTAATAGTCTCAAGAGGTTACTGAAGAAGGAAGGATCAGATCCAATATCAAAGGTTCTCTTTAATGCCAAGGTGCTAATTATCCGAGGAATATCAGAGTGACTCTGTTGGAGAGAGAGCACCTGAAGCATGGTGAGGGCATGAACTGACGGGCTTGTCTGCCCCTGCACCGGCTCCCTCCAAGTCAGCTGCATGCTGATTTGCATGGTTGATACACCAAATGCAAATGAACGTGTATGACTGCTGCTCTGAGGTGGATTTTAAAAGGCAATGCAGTGCATTAAATTTTCAGACCAGAATTGAAAATAAATAATGCGTTCAAGGCGAAAATCAATTACAGTGAACATAAACCATTGCTAAGAGCTCAACGTCTCTACCAGATACTGGTGACATACAAAATTAAACTTGGTTTTTCCACTTTCAACATCTCCATCTGTAACTGGTTCCTACAAGAGAAAGTGTGTGTGTGTGTGTGTGTGTGTGTGTGTG
>NW_006399803.1:14857143-14864235 GCF_000299155.1 Elephantulus edwardii
GCGCAATTCTGTCTCCTTGGTCTCCAGAATCTTTGGAATATTCATAGTTAAAGACATTTTCATCGTTTGACCTAGTTTCTGCTCTGTATATTTTTCAACTTGCTCAATATCAGAGCTTTTGGTCAAGACTATTAAGCCAAATACTCCTTCGTACTAAGTAACATTTGACTCCAATCTTCTTTAGAAACTACATGCAAAGGAGATATGAATAGAACTGTTAATTGGTTTTAAAAGAAAAGTATTGGGTGGACTTTTGACTTTTTTCCAAAGCTCGTAACACTTTTCTGGTTAAAAGTTTGGGATTCTAGCCATCACCTGATGCCTACCAAGTCTGGATGGAATTTTACTTAGCACATTTGACTTTACAATAGTCGCCATAATTCGTACTTGCCAAGGAACAGCCAACTGATGGAAAACATCTATGTAAGCAGGGACGGGGACATCCTCCAGAAGAAAAGACACAGGAACCACCCGCTTCTCACGGAACCCCAAACTGTATAGCTGCCCTCCCTGCCTTCCCAGGACTTGTTTTTTCTTTATATTGGTTTGCATACAAAATTCATATACATTGTGTTTCATTTATGTATATTGTGTTTCACTCACTCCATCATTCACACTGTGTTTCATGCAGTCATTCCCATACATTGTGTTTTATAAAAATTAATCATTGATCTGTCTATGCCCACTGTCTCCCCATCTTTTCAGGTCCCCACAAAATCTATCCTAATTCCTTTAGGCCCATCTTCTGCCCACCAAACTCCTTTGGCTTTTTATATGCGTCTTATTAGTTATCCTTCTATTTTTATGATAATGGTCTCTTGCAGTATTTCTCCTTATCAGTCTACATTAGTTCATTCAGCATAATGCTCTCTAGCCTCACCTTTGTTATAAAGTATTTTTCTAAATCAGTGCTCCTCCGTTCTGCAAACTATTTCGTCTGTGATTGTACCACAGTCCTTCATTTGTTGATGGACATTTGGGCTGTGTCCATGTTCTTGATATTGTGAATGACACTGCTGTGAATATCAGTGTACAAATCTCCTTTTGTGTCTCAGTTCTGTTTTCCTCCAGGTTTATTCATAGAAGTAGAATAGTTGAGTCATATGGGCTTTCTATATTCAGGTTTTTTGATGAAGTGCTGAACTGCCTTCCATAGTGGTTATACCCTTGTACAATTCCACCAACAATATGTGAGAGTTCCTACCTCTCCACATACTCGTCAGACCTAAGTATAGCCAAAGAATGATGTTCTAATTTCACCTTGAAACTTTCATCTCATTGCATAAATACATGGCCCCTTAATTAGAAAATCCTTCCTTACCTAACTTGTATTATATATATATATATATATATATATATATATTTATATAAACATATACATAACCTATGAGGCTTATCTACATTTTCAGACTCTCAGATTTCTTAAAAACAAAGCAAACTTCTGCCCATCAAGTAGATTCTGACTCATGAAACCCTTCCATTGGGTTTCTGAGGCTGTAAATCTTGACCAAACCAGCCTGTCCTTTCTCTTGAGGAAGAGCTGTTAGATTCAAACTGCAAACCAAACATGTAACACACTAGACCACCAGGGCTCCCCAGATTACCTGGGAAACTTACCCTGTTGTACATGTTGACACCCAGCAATGACCTGTGTAATTGCATGAATCTAAAACATTGGTCTCCCTACCACAACCACCATCCTATGCTAGTCCCAAAACTAGAGTCTGCTTGAGATATACGTGTCCTACAGACCTGTATAAAAATTCATATTGCCTCACAAAAAGTTCAGTTGATCACAACATGCCTTCTGTTATGGAAAACACATGACACCAATAAGAAATTCAAAACAGGAAATAATTTGGACATGAAAGGGTTAAAGAATTTATTTTAAATATTTTTCTCAATGCCTTAAACTCATTCTTCTTATTCAAGGAAAATTGAAAAGTGCTTGTCACCCTGATAACTGATACCCATTAGTCCTTCATCATAATTCTCCTTACACATGCTAAGTATGTAATAAATGTTTCCATTCTAGCCCTTCAGACTTCTGACAGCTGCCAGTCACAGAGCTGTATTTATTCAATCCACTCTGATTCTTCTTTGAAGGCTATCCACTCATTACTTTAATAGTAATGATAATCCACTTGTTATTGATTTTGTTATGTGTCCTCAAATTGGAACCACTCCATATCTGACCCTCCAGCAGGTTTTCAGAGGGTGCAAATCACATGGGAGGAGATTGCCCATCTTTCTCCCACAGAGCAGCTTGGGAGACTTGAACTGTGTGCTTTTAGATTGGCAGCAAAACTCCTTACCACTAGGCCACCAAATACAAGTGGCAAGGTTGAATATTCTGATACCTATTTTGCTTTCAAAGGTTAAAAGCCAAGATCTGGCTACAAATTCATTTTGTAAGGGATTTCTCTAAAATGAGCTGAAGAATGAGAACACAGCTCACAGATTATGAAATGCTCAATTCAATAGATACCTATCCCATTATATTTTGCCAAGAGAAATAAAATTATTAACTAAAAGGGGGTAAATGTTCTTTATTATTGCAATTTTTTAATGCTCTATTGTCTACATTTCAGGGCTTCGTCCTATTTTCTATTTCATCAGGTCTAGGACATTCTTGGTAGGATAGCAAAATGAAGGTTCGGAGACTGTTTACTACCCTATAACCTGGATTTTCAAATCCCAGTAAACCCACCTCCCCTCCCTTATTTTCCAGGTGTAAATATGGTCATTTCCATTGAGTGGAAAATTCTGTGAATCGGGTGTGTTCACAAGTCCCTAAATATTTAGCAGTTGATCTGTTTGGTGGAATCTGTCCTGATTAGCTTGAAACGGAATCCCTATGTAGTGATCATTTATAGATATATTTGCCATGTTTCTTTTAAGCTTTAAGACTATGGGCCTCTCTTACAAGTATATAAATTGAATATCTTTTAAAAATATTATTCCATTTGATGAACGTCTTAGAGTGGATATAAATGGAGACAGTATAAGGATGGCCTACTAAATATATTTCAGTCAAATTATTCATGCTGACTATCTTTTAACAGTCTCACCGAACTAATTACCTCTTTCTGTCTCTTTTCCTTACCCCTTTATTAAAGATACAGTACCGCTTTTATTAATTTACGAACCAAGAGCAAAGAAATACTAAACCAACAAAAAAAAACTAAGAAAATATATCAAAGAAAGGAAAGATGTAAAAAAACAGGATCAACATTTGAATGTTATGTCAAATTGCTATTGTATATATGCACTGCATTGAGTTATTCATAGTTCAAATAACAACCAGCACAGTGTTCTCATTGTGAAGTCATTTTTTTTCCACATAAAGGGTTTATTTTAAATGCTTTGAGGATAGGTTAGAGTTACATCATAATTATAAAAATTACTTACAGAATTAACACATTTGTATACTTCTAAATGCAAAGAACAGGGGATTCTATACACATTGTATAAAATAAAATTAAAATTAAAAATGAATTCGTGCTCTAAAAATGAGGTCATTTACCTAATTTTAAAATGTTAACACATAGACCTCTGAACTATACACTTTTATTTAAACTGAACTAATGATGTAAAATACAAAAAGCGCTACATTTCCAAGGAACTGCAAACATTTCAACCACACACAGAGAGTTTTGTTTATAAGCTTTTTTACCTATCTCATCTCTGCACAGAACTGCTGTATTTTCTCAACTCCTCCCTTCTTTATCTAGGGTACACAATAATAATCTCAGGATCTCAAAGCAGAAAATAGAGACTAAGATAGCACTGTCAAATCAGCACTAACTAGGAGACTTGGAAATCAATATGTTTCATATGTAGGAAATTTGACTACTGGAATTGAATGATATGGACATGTTAACAAGTATCTGTGACCCACTGAAAATAATGCCTTAAGTGCTCTAGGTACAAGAATGGCTGCCTGAGAAGGAACAAAGAGTACCTAGGAAAAGTGACATTTGAGCCAAGAAATAAAGGGTTATTAGAAGTTGACTGGGTGTCAGCTAGGAGATCTTGAAGTGAGAAAGGGAATAATTCGGGCCAAAATTATCCTAGGCAGAGGGACAGCATTAGCAAAAGTATTGAGAGACAGATATGTGGTGTGTTCTGTGATTCTAAAGGCTAGAGTTGAGACCAGCAAATTCGGCTCGAATAGGTGGTAGATTTGGAGAGGGTAAAACCAAGTTCCTCTTTGGAGGCTAGGATTTGGAAGCTCTGTCTCACATACTTTGGGGACATGGCCAAGAGGGACCAGTCCTTGCAGAAGGACATCATGGTCAGAAGGGTGGCAGGACAACATAGGAGAGGAAGACCCCAGATGAGAGGGACTGACAAAACAACTGGAGCAATGGAGGTAGATTTGTCAAAATCAATGAGAATGGCTCAGGACAGGGCAGGGTTCAGAGCTGCTGTACATAGGGTCACTGTGGGTCACAGGTGACTCAACAGCACATCATAACAAAAAGAAGATGTTAGAACCTCTCTTTTGCCACGTTAACAAGTTTAAAATCTATAGTTTCACTCCTTAGGAAAGGAGGACAGTCATATCTGGGTTTTTCTGTTTATTTGTTTATGCTTATTAAGATACTTTGGTCAGAGAGTGGAGAATGGATTATACTTGGGAACTGACTGGAGAGAGAGAGCTCCTTATTGGTAATGTTGTTGTTGTTATATGTCGTCGAGTCATTTGCGACTCATAGCGACCCTATGCACAACAGCCCTAAACCCTGCTCTATCCTGCGCCAACAGCACTGCCTCCGACACACCCATCCCAATTACCCCAGTCACCGAATCAATCCATCTCATAGAGGATCTTCCCCTCCTGTGCCGTCCCTCCACCCTCCCAAGCATGTTGTCCCTCTCCAAGGACCCATCCCTCCTGGCAGCATGTCCAAAGTATGTCAGATGAAGCCCCAGAATCCTTGCTTCCACGGAGTTACTTGGTTTAATCCTCTCCAGCATGAATCTGTTTGTTTTCCTGGCAGTCCATGGTACGTACATTCAGTACCCTTCTCCAGCACCACAGCTCAAAAGCATCCACTCTCCTTCTGTCCTCCCTAGTCATTGTCCAACTCTCTGATGCATAACAAGTGATTGCAAAGACCATGGCCTGTACCAGGCGCACCTTAGTCTCCATAGAGACACCGTTGCTCTTGAGTACTTTAGAGAGGTCCCTAACAGCAGACTTTCCCATCGCGATACACTTTTTGATTTCCTGACTGCTGGTGCCAATTGACTGTGGAGCCGAGCAAACTGAAGCTGTGAACAATCTCAATCTCTTCACCATCCATCCTGACGCTGCCAGTTGGTCCAGTGGTGAGAATCTATGTCTTCTTGACATTGAGCCTCAGTCCATACTGAAGGCTGCAGTCCTTGACTCTCCGCAGCAAGTGCATGAGGTCCTCCTCAGTTTCAGCAAGCAGGGTTGTGTCATCTGCATAATGCAGATTGTTAATAGATCTTCCACCAATCCTGATGCCACAATTCTCCTCATAGAGCCCAGCCTCCCGGATAGTCTGCTCTGCATACATGTTGAAAAGGTATGGAGACAGGGTGCATCCCTGATGTACACCCTTCCCAATTTTGAACCATGCAGTATTACCCTGCTCTTTTCTGACTACTGCCTCTTGGTCCAAGTATAGGTTTCGCATTAGCACAATTAAATGTTCTGGGATTCCCATCCTTCTCAGAGTCAGCCACAGTTTGTTATGATCCACACAGTCAAATGCCTTTGCATAATCAATGAAACACAGATAGACATTCTTCTGGTATTCCTTGCTTTCAGCCAAGATCCATCTAACATCAGCAACAATATCCCTAGTACCACGACTCCTTCTAAACCCAGCCTGGACTTTCAGCAATTCTTTGCTGATGTGCTGTTCTAGTCGTTTTTGGATAATCTTCAGTAGAATCTTGCTTGCATGTGAAATCAATGATATTGTTCTGTAGTCTCCACACTCAGTTGGGTCACCCTTCTTTGGAATGGGAACAAATATAGATCTCTTTCAGTCAGTTGGCCAAGTGGTTGTTCTCCAGATTTCTTGGCACAACTTGGTGAGCACATCCAGGGCAACATCTGTTATCGGAAATACTTCAATTGGTATACCATCTATTCCTGGGGCCTTATTTTTTGCCATTTCCTTCAAAGCAGCTTGAACTTCTTCCTTCATCACCATAGGCTCTTGCTCATTGGTAATGAGGAGAGAAATTATTCCTAAGCAGACCTACTCATACCCAACATCACAAACAGTGCATGTAACACATGTGCTAACTTGGTCACAGTGAATTGACTTTCAGCAAACAGAGTTTCAGTGAATTGAGCTAATTCCAATAGCAATAAAACAAAAAGAAGAGGAGGCAAAGAGGAAAGAAGTGAGTTGTAGCTGAGATACACGGAACTCCAAAGTTCAGTGACATGGAGATTCTCAGTCGACTGTTGGAAATATTGTCAGATCTGGGGGCCTAATCTGTAGGCAGTTGCACTATTGACCCAAAGATCATGTATCTTTGGAGGTTTCAACATTCCAGTGACTCCCCCAGAGAAAGATGGACAATTTGTCAACTTGGAAGCCCACTGAAGGGTCAGTTATGGGCTAGTTCTAATTCAACATCAGTGAAAGAGCAAGTGAGACTGAAAGAGAAATATACTTAGACCAGAACACAGGCAGCCACACAGCTTCAGAGCAGAAAACTAGGGCAGGCGTATAGTGCTCTGGATTTCTCGCCTTGTACTCCCAATGAGTCTGTGGCATGTCAATTTTTCTTTTTTAGTTAAACCTTGAACATAGATCATTGTGATGTTAATTAAATCAATGTCAACCCAGAATTTTCCTTACTTTAAACATGTCCATCCTGATCATCATGCATTGATTGGAAGATGGGGAAAATGTAACTATTACCTCTGAGGCGAAGCTGAAATTCAGATCAGAAAATTAATAATAACTAATAATCTCAGTAATCTCGCTCTCTGCTTTTGAAAAATAATTTTTGGAAGTTTTGAGTAAGGTATGATAAAGGACAGGAACTTAAAAGCTATAGTAAGGGTGTGTGTGTGTGTGTGTGTGTGTGTGT
>NW_006399803.1:14864585-14870210 GCF_000299155.1 Elephantulus edwardii
AAGTAAAAGAAAACTCCCTCCCTGGTACACAATCCCCCCGCACCCCTCCTACCACCCCAAGTACATTCCAGTATGCAACCTTAATTGTGGACTCTTGTGTTAACTATAATACCCTATCATACATCGCTTTTAAATTATTCTCTCCCTCATCTGTTTCAATGCAGTATACACAATTTACTGTTCAAGTTGAGTGATCAAGTATTGGGAGAAATAAAAATTCCTAATGAGTAGGTGATTGAATAAAATGGCTTCATGCTAATTTTATGATTCTGAGATTTTCATTCAGATGGCTTTGTTACTATAAGCAGGTTAAGAAAAAGGTCCATTTACGCAGCTGGTTTTTGTTCTGTTTATTTTTAAAAATTGCCTTACCTTGCATCTGTATGTATATGTGTGTATTAAGTGTATTTTTTTTAGCTCATAATGATTTACTGAGGGAAGGGAATGTGTGGGAACAATGAAGCTCCACAGTTTCCCTCTAGGGTCTTGCCCCCTAAACCTCATCTCCTGGGCATTATAGCCACCCACCCCTCAGCTGCTGTTGGGTTGTTAGTATATTTGTCAGTAATGCATGGTTTGAGAGGAATAATTATCAGTCCCTTCTATATAGAATAAGCACTATATATTAGAAAGTTTACTCATTAAAAATAAATATCTTATTGTGACCCCTAAGAGATTATTTTAATGTATAAATGTTACTACTTCTAGAGTCATAATTTCCAGAAAGGAAATTTTTAAAAAGATTGTCATTTTACTTCTACAGAAACTCTTTATGAATCATCTTTAAACAAAGGGGCTCAGAAAGAGCTAAATTTTCCATTGAGAAAAAAAGTATTTCAAATCTAAAGAAATTTTTAGGACATGCATGTAAAATGGACTTTTTTTTCCTTTCCACTTCTGTCAGCCCAATGCCGACTGCATGGACAACTTGCCCACTGACTTCGAGGGCTCTCTGGGGGGCCCACCCACCAACCAGATCACAGGCGCCAGTGACACGACAGTGAATGAGAGTTCAGTCACTCTGGACCCTGCTGTCCGGACTGTGGGAGCCTTACAGGTGGTCCAGGACTCAGACCCCACTCCCCAGGAAGGAGAAGGAATCTTCACGACCAACAGTAAGTCCAGCTGTGCGTAAAAGTGCCTTATTGTAAGAACTGATGCCTCACACAAATTGGGGAAAGGTCCCTTTCATCAAGAAGGAAAAAAAAATATTATGTAATTGTGTATGAGTACCAGCCTACACACTCACACCAGTCAGCCCTTTAAAAGCCTCTTTCCAGGTCCTGTACGACAGAGAGCAGACCTTGCTCAAACACTAACACCAGGGGATACACACCACAGCACACTGCACATGCCGTGTCCTCTCCCCTGTGGTACCTGAAATGGGCCAGTTCCTGCTGAGTCTGGCCTGTGAGAGTGGAAAGTAGGTGAGAGAAGGACCTTCAGAGAGTGCTCCCAATGCCTGGATAGGGGCAGCATTCTCCTTTGTAAGCATTTGTGTTTGAGCCCTTTTGAGTGTGCATGTGGCTGAGTTGTGCTAGGCTGTACAGGCTCTCTCCCCTGTTGCTACTGTACTTGGGTGTAAAGGACATTTCTATAAGTGGACATTTTTTCAGGACAACCTGAACCCCTGCATACAGTGGTTCTGCATATTAAAACGTGCTTTCGGTATTTATTTCCTCCACCGTCACTCCTGCATAGACAGCAAATAAATACTCTTCTGCTTGATGATTGTTATCATAAAAATATCTGTATTAGCATCAAGGACCAGTCCCTCCATTCAGCATGCCCAAAGTATGTCAGACTGAGCTTCAAAATCCTAGCCTCCAAAAAGCAGCCCAGTTTCACCCTCTCTAGGATGAACCAGTTTGTTCTCCTAGCAGTCCATGGTATATTCAGTACTCTTCTCCAGCACCACAGCTCAACGGCATCAACTGTCCCTCTTTCATCCCTAGTCATTGTCCAGCTTTCTGATGCATAGCAAGTAATTGCAAAGACCATGGACTGAATTAGGTGCACCTTAGTCTCCAGACTGACATCTTTGCTCTTCAGTACTTTGAAGCGGTCTCTGACAGCACACTTTCCCAATGCAATTCATCTTTTAATTTCCTGGCTGCTGGTACCATGAGTGTTGATTGTGGAGCCAAGCAAACTAAAACTGTTAACAATCTCAATCTCTTCACCATCTATCATGATGCTACTAATCGGCTCAGTAGTATGAATCTTTGTTTTCTTGATGTTGAGCTTCAATCCACATTGAAGGCTGCAGTCCTTGACATTCTGCAGCAAATGCTTCAGGTCCTTCTCATTTTCAGCAAGCAGGGTTGTGTTATCTGTGTGTATTGGAGATTGTTGATGAGTCCACCTCCAATCCTGATGCCATATTTCTCTTCATATAGCCCAGCCTCCCAGATAACCTGTTCTGCATATATGTTGAAAAGGTATGAATATAGGACACATCCCTGGTGTTCACCCTTCCCAATTTTGAAAAATGTAGTGTTTCCTTGCTCTATTCTGATGACTGCCTCCTGGTCCAAGTATAGGTTTCGCATTAGCACAATCAGGTATTCTGGTATTCCCATTCGTTTCACAGCCAGCCACAGTTTGTTGTGATCCACACAGTCAAAAGCCTTTGCATAGTCAATGAAACACAGATAGACATTCCTCTGATACTCCCCGCTTTCAGCCAAGATCCATTTAACATTAGCTATAATATCCCTAGTAGCACGACCTCTTCTTAACCCAAACTGGCAGTTCTTTGTTGATGTGCTGTTCCAGTTGTTTCTGGATCATTTTCAGCAGAATGTTGCTTGCATGTCATATTAATGATATTGTTTGATAATTTCTGAACTCTGTTGAATCACCTTTTTTTTTAATATGAACCAATATAGATCTCTTCCAGTCTGTTGGCGAGCTGGTTGTCCTCCAGATTTTTTGGCAAAACCTGGTGAGCACATCCAAGACAATGTCTGCTGAAATATGTCAATTGGTATGCCATCAATTCCTGGAGTCTTGGTTTTTGCCAATTCTTTCAAAGCAGCTTGAACTTCTTCCTTCATCACCGCAGGCTTTTGCTCATAAATTGTTTCATCAAATTCTTCTGTGTTCGCCAGTTCCTTTTGGTACAATGACTCTGTCTACTCTTTCTGCTGTCTGGATCATTTCATATTCTGCTCAAAGCATCATCTTATCATTATGCTAAAAAAGTTATTCTAAAAGTTGGACTCTATGAAGAAAAATGTAACTTTAAGATTGGAGGAAGACCCACCAGCAACCTGAATTATGCAGATGACACTACCTTGCCTGCTGAAAGTGAGGAGAACTTGAAGCATTTTCTGCAGAAGATTAAACACTGCAGCCTTCAATATGGTTTGCACCACAACATCAAGAAAACAAAAATCCTTGCTACTGAACTGATAGAGTGCATCGTGATGGATGGGGAAAGGAATAAGACTGTCAATGATTTCATCTTACTTGGTTCCATAATCAATATACTTGGTACCAGCACTCAGGAAATCAGGAGACGTAATGCACTGGAAAGCCTGTGGTGAGGGACCTCTCCAAATTATTGAGGAATAATGATGTCAATTTGAGGACAAAATGCACTGATTCAGGCCATATCTTTTCAGACACTTGCTCTGCCTCTGGGAGCTGAATAAGGATTACAGAAGAATTGATGCCTTAGAACTGTAGTTTTGGTGCAGAGTGCTGAAGACCTCATGGAGTGCTGAAAAAACAAACAGATATGTCTTGGAGAAGGGGCAGCAGAGTGCTCCTTGGAGTCAAGATAATGAAGCTTCATCTCACATATTTTTGGCTTTTTGCTAGGAGAGGTTTTCCATAAAGGACATCATGCTTGGGAAGATGGAGGGGTAATGAAAGAGAGGAAGCCCCTCAGCCAAGTAGATTATAAAGTGCCTGTAGCAATGGCTTTGAGTGTGCCAGAGATTGTGAGGATGGCATGGGATAGGACAGTGTTCAGATCAGTTGTTCATAGGGTCTCTCTCAAACAACAACATAGCAAAGAATTTTGAGCAACTGTATGGCAAAAGAATGGATATCATATGAAAGGGAGAAATCCTTGAAGTCATACAGTTTACCCCAAAAGGCTCAAATATACATAATAACAAGTGATGAGATCAAACAATGAATAAGAATTGTGGGCCAAATGGCTTCACTAAGGAATACTGCATTTAGAAAATTAAAAACACCAAAACGGTTCAAATTCTTACAAAAAATATAGAAGAAAAGAATATTCTTTCATTTATTGTATGAAGCAGATATAATCCTGATAACCAAACCATACAAAGACATCACACACATACACACACCCAAAGAAAAACCCAAACCACAACAAAAACAAAAACTACAGGCAAGTATCTCTTACAAATTCATACACATCAATCCACCATAAGACATTAGCAAATATAATCCCAAAGCATATTAGATGAGTCATTCACCATGACCAAATGGTATTTCTTTTAGGAATGCAAGAATGATTCAACATTATATAATCAGTCAACATAATACACCACATCAAGTGAAGCAATGTGAATAAAGGAACAAAAGTGTCATAATTATTTCTATAAATGTAGAAAGAATATATGATTAAATTCAGTACTTTTACTTGATGAAAACCTGAAACAAGATTGGAATAGAAGGGAAATTCTTCAGTATGGTTCAGGGAATATATGAAAAGTCAAAAAGCATTATGCTAGGCGGATAAGGATTGAAAGCTTTCTCTTTGAAATTGGAGATAGGACAAGTGTGCCCCTTCTCACCATTTCTAGCCAATGATGAGTTAAAATCCCTAGCCAGAGCAATATGACAAGAAAGATTAAAAAAAATGTAACCAAATCAGAAAAGAAGAAGTAATCTCTTAAAAAACTTCTGTATTTAGAAAACTCTATAAATTTGGCAATATAACTTCAATATAACCTCAATATAACTTTCTAGAGCTAATAGAAAAATTTAGCCAAGTTATGGGGTACAAGGTCAGAAAACAAAAATCACCTGGGTTTCTATACTACAGCAGTGTAAAATCTAAAATGGGAATTATGGAAACAATTCTATTTACAATTGCTGTTGTTGTTGTTGTTGTTAGGTGCCATCAAGTCGAATATGACTCATAGTGACCCTATGAACAAAAGATCTGAACCTAATGCTGTCCTGCACCATCCTCACACTTCCTAAAACACAAGAGCCCATTGCAGCAGTCACCTTGTCAATTCATCTGGTTGAGGGTCTTCCTCTCCTTTGCCGACCCTTTACGTTTCCTGACATCAAGTCCCTCTACAAGGAATAGCACCTCCTAGCAAGATGTCCAAAGTATGTGAGGCAAAGCCTCATCATTCTTGCCTACAAAGACACTCCAGCTGCATCATCACCAAGACATACCTATTCACTTTCTTGGCTGTCCATGGGATGTTCAGTGCTCTTCTCCAACACCACAGCACAAAGGTGTCGATTTATTTTCTCTGTCATCCTTATTCATTATTCAGCTCTCAGATGCATGTCTAATAATCAGAAAGACCTTGGCCTGTATCAGATGTACCTTAGTACTTAAATTGACATCACTACTCCTCAGTAGTTTGGAGAGGTCCCTAACTGTAGATTTTCCCAGGG
>NW_006399803.1:14870828-14872084 GCF_000299155.1 Elephantulus edwardii
ACAAATAGGTATTCTTCTGATATTCCTTACTTCCAGCCAGGATCCATCTGACATCAGCAAGGATATACCTGTGCCACAGCCTCTTCTGAATCCTGATCGAACTTTGGTCAATTCCCAGTCTATGTACTATTCCAGCCATTTTTGAATGGTATTCAATAGTATTTTGTTTGTCTGATATTGTTCTATAATTTCCACATACAGTTGGATCACCCTTCTTGGGAATAGGAACAAATAGGGACATCTTCCAATCTGTTATCCAGACAGCTATTCTCCAAATTTTCTGGCATACTCTGGTGAGTGCAAACAAGGCTGCATCTGTTGATTGAAACAAGTCAATTGTATCCCATTGATTCCTGTGGCCTTATTTTTTTTGCCAGTGCCTTCAATACGGCTTCCACATCCTCTTTCATTACCATTTTCTCCTGTTCATATGATACGTCTTGAATGTTTTCAGTGTCAATCAATTCTTTCTAGTGCAATGACTTTGAGTACTTGCTCCATCTTCTTTTGATGATTTCTGGGTCATTCAATATATTGCCCATGGCATCTTTCAGTATTGCAACATGAGGCATAAATTCGGTTTTCAGTTCTTTCAGCTTGTGAAATACAGAATGAGTTCTTTCCTTCTTATTCTCCAACTCTAACTCTATGCATATTCCATTATACTACTTTGCTTTGTCCTCCCAAGCTTACTTTTGACACCATCTATTTAGCTCTTTCACTTCAACATGTTTTCCTTTAAATTTGGCTTCTCGATGTTCCAGTGAATTCTTTAGAGTCTCTTCTAGACGTCCATGTTGGATTTTTGCTTTCTCTTATGTTTTTGTAATGACCTTTTGCTTTCTTCATGAATGATATCCTTCCCACAACACATTGCTGTTCAATGCCTCAAACCTATTCCTTTTTTTTTTAATATTTTATTGAAAGTTTATAAAGAACTTGGATTTCCATTCATTCATTGTTGCACATTTCCTCCCTGTCTCCCCTACACCCAAGTTAGCTTTTTTTCTTTGGAAAAAAATTGCTTTCATTGTTATACAGTCTTTCCCCCGACCCCAATTCCTTTACTATGAAACTCTTCTTCCGGACTCTTGTCATGCCAATAATACCTAATCATATGTTTCTTTTATACAGTTCTCTCCCCTGTCTGTTTCAATGTCATGTACATTATTTATCCCCCTTTTTTTTCCATTTCTTCCCAACCCCCATATCAGTCCTGCTCTATAACAGTGGCATTATACAATATTTATCTTTTT
>NW_006399803.1:14875324-14892936 GCF_000299155.1 Elephantulus edwardii
TTGAAATTAATTGAAGAAAGATCATAAAAAAAGATGATCATGAAATTCTGATGGAATTGATTCAAGATCAGATTTACAGTAATATCTAAAAATGAATCTAATCAAGGATGTGAAGAATTAATTTAACCAATAAAATCTATAAAACATACTGTAAGAGAGTAAAGAAGACTTAAATAAATGAAAAGTTGTTCCATGTTTGTAGAAGACTTAGTATTGTTAAAATGCCATTGCTACCCAAAGTAATCCATAGTTTTAATACAATCCCAATCAAAATTGTAACTACTTTCTTTACAAAAGCAGAAAAATAAATCTTCAAAATTTATGGTTTGTCAAGAGGTCCTGAATAGTTAAAACAATCTAGAAGAGAAAAACAAAGGAGGAGGATTTCTACTTCCTAACTTTAAGACAACCAGAAGGAGCCCTGATGACTTAGTGTGTAATCTGATGACTTAGTGTGTAATATGTCAGACGACTAACTGAAAGATCACTGATTCGAATCCACTAGCCATTCCTCAGGAGACAGATTGGCAGTCTCCTTCCCCAAAGATGTACAGTTTTGTAAGCCAAATAGAGGGTTACAGTGAGCCAGCATTAAATCAACAGCAGTGAAGTGTGTTTTATCACTATAAAGGACAACTAATGGATTAAGGATATAATTGTGTAAATGGTTAATAAATAATTTATATAAAATGAATCTGCAGGGAGAGCGCTAGGGGACCTAGCTTTCAGAAGTGGATTGTTATTGTTGTTAGGTACCACCATCTAGCTGAGTACAATCCATAGCAACCCTATGAACAACAGATATGAACCCTGGCCTACCCTGTGCCATCCTCATACTTCCTGACACATTAGAGCCCATAGTGGCAGTCACCTGGTAGAGAGTCTTCATCTACTTTGCTGACTGGCTGCCTTTCCGAGCATCATGTCCCTCTCCAAGGAACAGCCCTCCTAGCAATATGTCCAAAGTACATGAGGTACTTTAAGCTTTATCATCTTTGCCTCCAGAGAGCACTCTGCCTGTACTTTCTCTAAGACTTATTTGTTCTTTTGACAGTCCATGGAATGTTCGGTACTCTTCTCCAGCAGCACAGCTCAAAGGCATCAATTCTTCTGTCATTCTTATTCATTGTCCAGCTCTCTGATACATATCAAATGAGTGGAAAGTCTATGACCTGAATCAGACACACCTTAGTCCTCAAACTGACATCCTTACGCCTCAGTAATTTGAATCAGACACACCTTAGTCCTCAAACTGACATCCTTACTCCTCAGTAATTTGGAGAGGTCCCTAACTACAGACTTTCTCAGTGTTCAACAGTGAATTATGGACTACAAAAACAAAAGTTCAAACAGTATGAAACAAATCAATAAAATAGGATCTCATAAAAATGAAAATATTTAGTTCATCAGAAGATTTTACCGAAGCTTTTGCTATAAATTGAATAACTCTAGAGTATCCAACTATTATATAGCATCTTAACGTTTTTATCTAACTTTCCATGGAAGACTCTTTTATTAATTAATTTTAATTACTGTGGAAGAACCTTAGTCAAAAGGGAGAAAATATAAAGCAGAATTTAAAAGTTTCATGGATTCTAGACTTTTTGGAGCCATAGAAGTTGGATAAACTCCTGAAATTATTGCCATCAAGTAATCTTTAAACCTTAATAATATCCCTTGATGTCATCTTTTAAAAAGAAAGTTTACTGTCAACATTGTCCTTTTTTTAAAGAATATGTATATGAGTACAAATTGACAACAGCAACTTGAAAGGGATAGGAACCTTAGGAGACATCCTATTTGTGTTAATAAGAAAGAAACAATCCAGGAACTTAGGATGAGAATGGTTATGCAACTTGAATAATGCAATCAACTTCATTAAATTATGCATGCAGAAAATGTTCATTTGATGAATATTCTGTGTACAACCTCAGCAACTTCAAAATAAATACAATTAAAGGACATACCTCACAGTTAAATGCCACATCACACAAGATGACTGTTACAGAAACCAAGAAGGCTTGACAAGGATGTGGAAAAACCGACCTTGTGGGCAAAGAGTTATGCTCCCAACCTAAAGTTGTGCTCCAAATCCACACACTGCTCTGTGGGAGAAAGATGGGCAATCTCTCCAGTGTGGTTGATAGCCTCTGAAAATCCACTGGAGGGTCAACTCTGAGTTGGTTCTGATTCAATGGCAATGAATTGCTGCTACTCCAGTATAATGGAATCCTAAATGGTGTCAAGCAGTAGAGTACTCAGCTACCAACTTCAAAGTTGGTGGTTTGAATTCACCCATTAACACTTAAAAGAAAAGAAAAAAAGCCTGGTAGTCTATTTCCAAAAGGTCAAAAGCATGAAAATCTTGTGGAATGTAGTTCTCCTCTCCAACACAGTAGGTTGCTATGAGTCAAAATTGACAGCAGTGGCTTATGTCTGGCTGAGTATTGCAGGATGACCTATGTTAACATAATTGATAACAACCTCACAGATCCTATTTCCAAACAGAGTCACATTCACAAGCATGGAAATTGTTATTTCAGCCTAGATTTTGAAGGGACATGACTCAGTCTCTGGCATACACATATCTGTAATGTTTCTAATATTTCATCTTTTATGAGCTTTGTTTAACCTGGCAGTCTCGGATCACTTAGTTCTTCTTCTCCACCTGGGTACAATTCATTTGTGTGAATGCACAGATGTCACTCTGATCATTTCCTGCAGGTCCAGCCACATAAAAAATATTTTATCTTCTGACTACCAAAGCTCAGGATGTAGATTTTTCCATTTGCTTCAGCATGTGTGTTGGAAGAAGGAGGGAGTACTGGGGTGAAGGGAGTGTCACTTAAGGACCAAAGGAAAATGCAGTTATATTGACTGTGTTTTGGAGACTCCAGGCAGGACCTGGAAGAGAAGCAAAATGAAAAGACTAATTTACTCTTCCCCAAATCATTGCATAACATGCTACTTGTTCTCAGAAGCATCTGAAGCTTTCCTTTTGTTTTTCAAGGAAGTTGTTGACATCATCATCCATTTTCCTTTGAGCTGCTTGCTATACAAGTCTTCAGCACATCATACAGACAATAATCCACTTGCCATGCTTTGTCCCTCAAACTGTTGTTTGTGCTATAGAATCAGAACTGACCCATAACTGACTAGCCAGTGGGTTTTCATAGGCAATTAATTGCACAGGAAAAGATTGTCCATCTGTCTCCCATGGTGGATTTGAAGTACATACCTTTGTATTGGCAACACAGTTCCTTACACAAAACCATCAGAGCTCCCTTTGTGAGGAACTAGGTGCTAGAAAAGGCTGTGGAGATGGCAAGATTGAGATTTCAAAAATCTGATCCATTACACTTCAAGGACCATTTGAGGTAATGTGTGCAGACAGGAAACGGGGCCGACAGAGTGTACACAAGGAAGCAATAAATACAGATAATTGTGAAGTCTGCAGCTTGCCACTTAAGATGTCATGTAGTATGGATTTTCTCTTATTTGCAAACTTCTGATCAATTCTAATCTTTGGATTGAACAAATCAATTAATTGAACAAACCTAACATGTGATGTACTTAAAATGCATCTTATTTTTGCTGCATTGCCATTTTTAAATTGTATTTAGAGGCTGTAATAATTTCCTTTTGGAAGCAGAAGTGGCAAGCCCTCTATGAAAATTCTTTGTGTCCAGAAATATTCTGCTCTTTCTTAGGCATCTGATAATTCTAGAGTCCCTTTAAGTCTCAACCACAGTCAACATTCAGAAATAAGAATTTCCCATACAAGATACTTCTCAACCAGGATGAGGCATCGTTCCTTCTCCCCTGCTTTTTCTCTATCTTGCTTAAGGATGGGGCCCAGGAATAAAAGAGGGTCAGTTATGGGTCAGTTCCTACTGTATGGTACACAACAACAACAATGGGTAGAATTCTCTATACTAACAGAAAGATTGGAGGTTCGAGTCTACCCAGAGACACCTCAGAAGAAGGGCCTGATGATCTATTTCCAAAATTTCAACCACTGAAAACCCAAGCAGCACAGTTCTACTATGACACACAAAGGATCACTAGTCAGAATGGACACTATGTAACTAGGACTGGCACTGTCCCCACTACTAATAATAATTATTATTTCAGTTCCCACCGGGTGAAAGAGGGTATGGATAGAAGAGTTGGAAAGGTATAAGGACAGTTCTTCCTAATTGGTTAGTTGTTAATTTAGTTTAATGCTTACAAGGCTATGGTCTTTGCAATTACTTGCTATGCATCGGAGAGCTGGACAGTGACTAAGGATGATAGAAGGAGAATTGATGCCTTTGAGCTGTGGTGCTGGAGAAGAGTATTGAATATACCATGGACTGCTAGGAGAACAAACAGGTTTATCCCAGAGAGGGTGAAACCAGGCTGCTCCTTGGAGTCAAGGCTTCTGAAGCTCCGTCTGACATACTTTGGGCATTTTGCAAGGAGAGACCAGTCCTTGTAGAAGGACATTATGCTTGGGAGGGTGGAGGGACAGCACAAGAGTGGAAGACATTCGATGAGATGGATTGACTCAGTGACTGGCATAATGGGGTTAGGTGTGTCAGAGACAATAGGGTTGGCTCAGGATAGAGCAGGTTTCGGAGCTATTATATATAGGTTTGCTATGAGTCGGAGGCAATTTGATGGCACATAATAACAACAATAATCCTGAGGATTGTTTAAATCTATTTCTCTCCAAAGACCCTTCTCATATAGTATTTTTGAGAGTATTTTGAGCTCTTTAAATCTTAACCTCTTGACTCAGAACTGATAGTCTGTGTTAGTTTCTCTGTATGCCTTCTGCAACCCCCTTTCATCCTCAGATGAAACTGAGCTGAGCTGAGACCTCTAACCCTAACCTCTCCAGGAGACCTTTTTGATTGTGACCTTTGGTGACCACAGTAATCCTCCTCCCATGTATTCCCTTCTGGGATACTCACACATCATTTGCCCTGATAATCCTAGTCCAGCACAGCAGTGTTGTCTGGATCTCCACAGGCCATGTGACCCCCCACACACACATGTCAGAGGGGAGAACTAAGTCTATAACTACTCTTGTTCTTCTCAGTCGTACAGTAAATACATTTTAAAATCCGATGCGGGTTTTGCAGCAATTCCTCTTTGAGTGGCAGCTAGGATGTAGAGTTTCTCACCCCTTTTGTTTGGGGCTGGTACATGGGATTCAGTGTGATAATATTCCCTTCTTAGAAAATGTCTTCATCAATATCTCCACCTTCATTTCCTACTCTCTCCTTTTGTTTGTCTCAAAAATTATCCAAAAGGTCAACAGTCATGGAACATGTGCATGTTAACATCCTTTGCATATGTAGCAATAAAGTAATGTGTAGAATGTGGATAGATGTTGCTGAATCTGTCACATACTTCTTTGTTCTATACATCTCTTCAGTAAAAATTGAGCAGTGAGACAGTACAAAGTACTTAACTTCTGAATATCCTGATATAGCCCACCTGAGGACCATTTTCTTGGACAATTGTTACTGCTGTTGATGTAATTGTTAGTTGATGTCAAGTCACTTCAACTCTAGGAGACCCCAATTAATGGTGGAATAAAGCACTGCTCCCCCCCAAAAAAATCAAGCCCACTGTTGCCAAGTTGATTGTGACTCCAACCCTCCATCAGGTTTCCAATCTTTATGGAAGGAAGCTGCCCATCTTTTTCCCTTGGAGAAGATAGTGGATTCAAAACACTGTCCTTTTGGTTAGCAGCCCAATACATCATTCCAGCAGCACGTGCTGGTTTTGTTATAATGTTAGGTGCCATTAAGTCACGTACAACTCATAGTAATCCAAGGAACAATACATCTGAACCTTGCCCTCTCCTCCACTATTCTCATGATCTCTTCCCTGCACAAGTCCATTGTGGGAGCCACCATGTCAATCCATCTCATTAAGGGTCCTCCTCTTTCACTTATCCTCTACATTTTTTGTTGTTGTTGTTATTTTATTATTTTTGGTGTGTGTACCATCAAATCAGATCTGACTGGTACAGGAGAAGAATGTCCCTCCTTTTCCAGCAGAGCATCTGATGGATTCAAACTGCACACCTCTGATATTGCAGTGCAACTTCTTGGCACTAGGCCACCAGAGCTCCCTTAGCCTCTACTTTTGACAGCATTATAGCTCTTTCCAAAGACTCCTGGGACATATTTTAAGCTCTTCTTGAAAATATGCCTAAAGTATGTGAAATGAAGTTTCCCCATCCATGTGTCTGTGCAATACCTTGGTTGCTCTTCCTTCAAGACAGATTTGTTCATTCTTTTGACAGTCCGGTATCTATTGAATACTCTTTAATGACACCACAATTCAAAGACATTGATTATTATTCATTGACCAAAGTTCAGATGCATAAGAAGCAATTGAAATACTATGACCAGGACCAGGTACTACTTAGTCTTTGAACTGAAATCCTCATTCTTTAGAATTTTGGGGAGGTCCTTGATGGCAGATTTCCCCAGTGCTTCCTGGGGTTTTTTTAAATTTCTTGAGTGCAAGTATTTTACCAACTTGACTATTGCTTGTAGATCCAAGTAAAATGTAATTGTGGACAACTTCAATCTTTTCTCTCTCTATCATGATGTTGCACGTATTCCCTACTAATTCTAGGAAGTACTTCCAAATAGTTCATCCAGATACTTTTGCCTCTCTGTGGAATGGTTCACTTTGTTCTGATTTGGGGAACTCAACATAAACCTGAAAATTATTCACTACTGTATATATAGGCACAACTTCTCTTAAAGTTGGGTCAGAAGTGTCGTGTATTCTTTCACTTACTGATCCAATGTGTATTATTTAGTACACGATTGTTGAAGCATTTAGAGCATCTCTACTGAAAACTAGAGGAGTTTTGGTGACATGGTGGTAAGGAATTGTGCTGCCAAAAGTGTCCAGTTCAAATCCTGCAGATGCTCCATGGGAGAAAGATGGACAGTCAACTCTTGTTCAAGTTTACTGCCTCTGAAATCCCAGTGGAAGGTTAGCAATGGGTCAGTTCAGACTCAACAGTATACAATGACAGTACGTTCAAAACTTCGAAATATGCTGAACTATTCTTTCACCATACCTTGAAGATCAGAACAAGTGAGAGTTTTTGTGTGCAGAATGATTCTGGGACGCACAGTTTTGAATATCTGTGAATCAAGATAACAGAGAGAGTGAGAACGTGCAAGCTAGCTCTCATTACATCCCCATTCCAAATGTGCAGCTACACTTTGCTATATTTGCAGAACAGTAATTTCTAGGTTTTATGTGACTACAAAATATATTGGTGCATCCAGAAATAAACACACTTAGATAAAGCACTCCAGTGTTTATGAGGAAGAACAAGAATGAGGAGCGACGTCTGCTTTTTTTTGACTAGCATTAAAATCTGAAATGACAACGTACCTACTACTCACTATGCATAAATATGTGGGCTGGAACCAGCCATGAAAATGATCTCCCCTGATGCCCATAAGAATCACATTAGCTCTGGAAAGATGATTGCTTTGATTTGTGAACACACTCTATTCTGGAAGACAAAAGAATCGCCCAGCCTTTTAAGATCTTAGACCTCACAATCATCTCCCCTTCAGGAAATAGTTAAGCCATGGTGGACTGCTTCTAAACAAAAGTAAGCATGTGTAGGTTGTGATAGTGCTCTAAATAATCATCTACATGTCTCTTTTAATGTGCTGCATCCCTGGAGCAACATATCCCCTTGTTTCTAAGACCTTTGGTATAGTAGCTCTGTGGCAACTTCCACAAAAGTAAGAGCAAAGATGTTTATAATAACTGTGGGCCTAATCAAACTACCTGAATAGCAATCCTCCAATCCACCATACACATGATGTTCTAATAATGTTCTTGCTCCATTAAAAGTGTCTCTAATCCAAGGAAGTGCACAGGGTTTTCCTGTTTTGTAAGCATTGGGGGCTGACTGGCAGGATTTTGTATCTGTGCATGAACAAACAGCCTGTGAGATATTTAAACCACAGATTTATTATCACTTGGAGCACTTAACCTGGATATAACACCATTCACCCAGAAGAAACTTGCTTTCATGAGATGAAAGTGTTCAGTCAGCAGGTGATATCGTCCCATTGCTGGAAGACTGTCAAGCATGTTCTGAGTTGTTCATTGGTATCACCATCTCCAATTTTATTACTTCTTCACATGGCTATCTCACTTTCACTATGTGTTATGGCTCTTGAGCAGATTCTTGCACTAACCTGACATTTGCACACTGGACATGGGCCTCAGCATGAGATGGCAGCTGATGGCAGGAAATGCAACTAGAGGTCAGCACTTTCTCAGGGTTTAAGAAACATCAGGTGTATAGGGGAGCTCTGGTGACCTAGTGGCAAGAAGCTGCAACTACAATCCCAGAGGCGCACAGTTCAAATCCACCAGATGCTCTGCCGGGAAAGGAGGGACAGTCTCCTCCTGTACCAGTCTGATCTGATTTGATGGTATACACTCACACAAAAATAATAAATTTTTTTTTTAAAAAAAGAAACATCAGGTGTAAATAAGATAACATTTTTGTTGCATTTCAGTCCTGAAGCAAATCACTGAAAATTTCCAATGTTCTAAGATTAAGAAAACAGAAACATCTGAAAAACCATTTTGGGTGACATTAAAAAAATTCAGAGGATATGGGTTCAGAAATTAAATCCATTGGTTCATAAAAATAAATGTAACAGAAACTTCAAGTCAGATTATGTAATAGTTAATCACCAGTCAGAAGTAGGAAATTTGGGTCTACATTCTAACTTGGCCTCAAATTAGTTGTGTGACCTTGGGTAAGTCACCCTCTCTGTAGCTCCTTTCCCTCAGTTGACAAATAAGACAATTGTACTATAAGATGATTTCTAAGATCTTTCTGATTGCAAAAATTGATAGAAGTCATCTATTTCCTCCTTGTTGGCCCTGGTTGTTGGTGTCTTTATTTGAATGATAGTGGTATTAACTTTCAAACCCACCAGATGCTCTGCTGGAGAAGGAGGGACAGTCTCCTTTTGTGCCAGTTGGATCTGATTCAATGGTACACAACAAGAAAAAGAAAAAAATAAATCCAGAAAAAACAAGAAGTCATCTTTGTATGCATTTTGATATTATCCTGTCATTCACAACATTGCATTTCAAGATGGATCTAGAAATATCAAGCTGCTCTGAAGGAACTGGCAAAAACAAGACCATAGGAATGGATGGAATACCAATGGCCATATGTTAGCAAACATGCTGCCCTGAACACGCTCTCCATGTTATGCTAAGAAATCTGGAGGACAACTCCCTAGCCAACTAACTGGAAGATATCCATATTTATTCCCATTCAAAAAAAAAAGGTGGAAATTATTGAATGATATCACTAATATCACATGCAAGTAAGATCCTGCTGAAGATTATCCAAAAACGACTGGAAGAGCACATCAACAGAGACCTGCCAATGTGCTGGCTAGGTTTAGAAGAGACGATGGTACTAGGAACATTATAGACAACATAAAAATGGATCCTGGCTGAAAGCCACAAATACCAGAGGAATGGTTATCTGTGTTTCATTGACTATGCAAAGGCATTTGACAGTGTGGATCACACAAATTGTGGCTAATGTTGAGAAGAATGGGAATTCCAGTACACTTAATTGTGCTCATTTAAAACATATACTTAGATCAGGAAGCAGTAGTCAGAACAGAGCACAGACATACTCCATGGTTCAGGATCAGGAAACGTATGCATCAGGGATGCATCCAATCTCCATATGTTTTCAATATATATGCAGAACAGATCATTTGGGAGGCTGGACTGTATGAAGAAGAATGTGGCATCAGGATTGGAGGAAGACTCATCAGCAAACCTGCATTATATAGATGATACAACCTTGCTTGCTAAAAACTAAGGAGGACATGAGGCATTTGCTGCAGAAGGTCAAAGACTGTAGTCTTAAATATTGATTGAAGCTCAACATCAAGAAAACAAAGATTCTCACCACTGGACCAATTAGCTGCTTCATGATTGACCAAGAAGAGATTGAGATTGTTAACAACTTCAACTTGCTTGGCTCCACACCAGCAGTCAGGAAATCAAAAGGTGAATTACCTTGGGAAAGTCTGCTCAGGGACCACTCTAGAGTACTGAGGATCAACATGTCAGTCTAGAGACTAAGGTGCATCTAATACAGGCCATGGTCTTCACAAGTACTTGCTATGTGTTAGAGAGCTTGACTATGACTAAGGATGATAGAAGAGGAATCAATGCCCTTGAGTTATGGTGCTGTAGAAAAGTGTTGAACATATCTAGACCCCCTGGAGGACAAACAGGTCTATCCTAGAGAGGGTGAAACCAAGCTGTTCCCTGCAGGCAAGGATTTTGAGAAAAGAGGTGAGTGCTGACCAGGCAAAGCAGAGGTCAGAAGGGGGGATGGAAGTGGATACAGGAGAAAGTGAATGCTGGCAAAGCAGGGTAAGACTGAACCAAATCACCAGTGCCAAAGTGAGGGGGGAGCAGGGAACCAGCACTTCATTGGTTACTTCCAAAATTGGAAGTAGTGTATCACATCTGCTGGTTTTGGTAAAATGTTTGTCTACCAGGTATTACTCTAAGTTGAACATCTAAATTACGGCAGACTGGGGAGGATTGGGTGAAACCACTCCTGAAACAATAGGTGGTGGAAAAGCCTATGCACAAGAGTTGTTTTTCTTGTGTGCCATAGAGCCAGACTTGACCCATAGCTGACCCTCCAGCAAGCTTTCAAAGGCAGTAAAGCACACTTAAATTAGACTAGCAGATATGGCACCTGAGGCTGAGCCCTCTGGTTGACAAACACAAAGGAGAAGAAACAGTTACAAGCAAACACTATTTATTGGAATATGGAATGTGAGAAGCATGAATGTAGGTAAATTGGATATTGTTAGGAGAGAAATGAAATGCATACATTTTAACATAGGCTTTGGTGAAATGAGATGGATTGGCATGATACATTTTGAATCAGACAGTCATGTGAGCTACTAAGCTGGAAATGAAAAGATGAGGAAAAATGGGGTCTAATTCATAGTTTAAAAGACCATTTTCAGATCCATCTTGAAAAACGATGTTGTGAGTGACAGGATAATATGCATACACATACAAGCAACACCTGTCAATACCACCATCATTCAAATATATGCACCAACAACCAGAGCCAAAGAGGAGGAAAGAGACAATTTCTACCAACTTTTGCAGTCAGAAATTGACCGAACATGTAACCAGGATGCACTAATAAATAATGAGTGCCTGAAATGCAAAACTTGGGAATGGAGAAGGATCAGTAGTTGGATAACATGGCTTGATAACTGAAACAAAGTTGGAGATAAAATGATAGAATTTTGTAGAGTCCATGATTTATTCACTGCAAATATGTTTTATATGAAAGAGAAATCATGACTGTACATGAACTTCACTTGATGATCTGCACAGGAATCAGATTGACTACATCTGTGAAAAGAATTGTTGGAGAAGCTCAATATCAGCCATGAAAACTACTCCAGGTGATGATTGTAGAATAGTTCAAACTGAAGCTAAATAAAATTAAATCAAATGCACAAAAACAAAAATTTAGCCTTGAGTCCATTCCACCTGAATTAAAAAAACAGGAACAGAATGAGTTCTGGAACACTAATGAGCAAAGGGCAGACGATCTGTGGGAGGATATCAATAATATCATCCATGAAGAATGAAGAAGTTCATTACAATATCAAAGGAGGAAGAAAAGACTGAGATGGCTGTTGGAAGAGAGTCTGAATATTACACTAGAGTGCTGAGAAGCCAAACCAAAGGGAAAAAATCAAGGACATAAGGAGCTGAACAGAAGATTTCAAAGGGTAGCTCAGGAAGACAAAGCAAAGTATTAAAAAGAAATGTTCAAAGAGCTAGAATCAGCATTTCTTAAGCTCAAGGAACTGAGGAACAAATTCAAGCCTTGAGTTACAGTACTTAAGGATGGTATGGGCAGAATATTAATGATCCAGGAAGCATTAAAAAAAAAAAAGATGGAAGGATTACACAGTCACTGTACCAAAAAACACTGGCCAACACAGAAGTATTTCATGAAACAACTTATGTTCAAAAGGCACTAAGGATAAAGTAGAAAGTCAAAGGTGCTTTGAAGGAATTGTCAAAAAATAAGGCCCAAGGAAGTGATAGAATATCGATTAATATATTTCAACAAACAGATGCAGCCCTGGAAGTGCTCTCCAGGTTGTGCCAAGAAATCTGGAGGACAGCTACCTGGCTACCCGACTGGAAGAAATCCGTATTTATTCCCATTCAAAAAAAAGGTGACACAGCAGAAAGAATGTGGAAATTGTCAAATGATATCACACACAAGTAAAATCCTACTGAAGATTATCCAAAAGAGTACATTGGCAGAGAACTACTAGAAATACAAGCTAGAAGGAGGGGGAGGGGCAATCTCCTCCTGTACCAGTCAGATTTGATTTGATGGTACACACACACACACACAATAATAAAATAAAACAAAAGTTTTAGAAATACAAGCTGAGTTTAGAAGAGGCCATGGCACTAGAGTTATTATAGCTAATATTAGAAGGATCTTGGTTGAAAAGAAAGAGTATTAGAGGAATGTCTTATTTTATTGACTATGCAAAGGCATTTGACGTGTGGTTCACAGCATGTTGTGGCTAATTTTAAGGAGAATGGGAATCCCAGAACACTTCATTGTGGTCAAGTGAAACCTATACTTGGACCAGGAGGCAATCGTCAGAACACAGCAAGAAAACACTGCATGGTTAAAAATCAGAAAAGGGGTGTCAGGGATGTGTCCTGTCTCCATACCTTGGCAGCAGGATTGGAGGAAGAATCATCAACAGCCTGCAATATGCAGACAATAACACAACCTTAGCTGCCACTGAGGAGAACCTGAAGTATCTGCTTCAGGGGCTTTAGTCTGCAATATGAATGGAAACTCAACATCAAGAAAACAAAGATTCTTACCACTGGGCCAACTGGCAACACCATGGAGAATAGATTGCGGTTATTAAGAACTTCAGGTTGCTTGGTTTCACAGTCAACACTCTTGGCACTAGCAGCCAGGAAAGCAGAAGACTAAGTGCATTAGGAAAATCTGCTGCCTATCTATAGACCTTTCCAGAGTACTAAAGAGCAAGAATGTGTGATTGATCCAGACCACAATCTTTGCAATTACTTGCTACACATCAGGGAACTGGGCAATGCCCAAGGATGACAGAAGAAGAATCGGTGACTTTGAGTTGTGGTGCTAGAGAAAAGTTGTGGATACACCATGGACTGCAAGGAGAACAAACAGGTCTGTCTTGAAGAGGCTGAAACCAACTTGCTCCTTGAAGGCAACAATTTTGAAACTCCATCTCACATACTTTGAGCATGTAGCCAGGAAGGACCAATATTCATGGAAGGATTATTATGCTTGGGAATATGGAGGGACAGATGAGATGGATTGACAAAATATCTGGGGTAATATTGGTAGATGTATCAGAGACATTTAGATTGGCTCAGGATAGAGCAGGGTTCAGAGCTATTATGCATAGGGTTGCTATGAGTCATAGTTGATGCAATAGTACATAACAACATCAGATGGATCTTTGCTGAAAATAAAAACCAAAAGAATATCTATTTGTCTTTTATTGACTATGCAGATAATAACAAACTATGGTTAACAATGAGAAGAACAGGAATCCCAGAATACTTAATTATATTCATAAGAAACTTATACCTTGCTGTCCAAACAGCAAGGGAACATTTCTTGACATAAAATCAAGAAAGGTGTACATCAGGGTTGTATCCTTTCTCCATACCTTTTCAACCTGTTTGCTGAGCAAATAATTCATGAAGCCAGACTCCATAAAAAGAATGTGGCATCAGGATTGGAGGAAGATTCATCAATAGCCTTGAGTTATGCTGATGGCAAAACCATGCTTGCTAAAAACCAAGAATGACTTGAAATATTTACTGCAGAAGATCAATGAATACAGTCTTCAATATAGATTATAACAATTATAACTGGAAACTGGCTCTAATTCACCTTCTGTAATCAAGAAGACAAAATTCCTCAGCACTGAACTAATAAACAACATCATGATAAATGGAGAAAAGATTAAACTTGTCAGTTATTTCATCTTACTTGAATCCACAATCCTTTGTACCAGTAGTCAGGAGATCAGGAGACATATTGCATCTGTCAGACATCATCTGTCAGGGACTTCTCCAAATTACTGAAAAACAATGATATTAGTTTGAAGACTAAGGTATGCCTGATTGAGGCCATAGTCTTTGCATTCACATGCTATGCATCTGAAAGCTCGATGATAAATAAGGATGATAGAAGAAGATTTGATACTTTTGAGTTGTGGCACTGGAAAAGAGTACTTAATATCCCGTGGACTACCAAAACAACAAGTCTTGTTACAAAGTGCACCCAGAAGGATCCTTGGAGGCAAGGATGTTGATGCTTCATCTTACATACTTTGGCCATGTTACTATGAGAGACTATTCCTTGGATGGGGACATCACGCTTGGAAAGATAATCAACCAAAGAGGAAACACTTCAAAAAGATATATTGGCACAGTGACAACAGCAATGGACTCAAGTGTGCCATAGATGATGAATGAGGATGGCACAAATAGGACAGGATTCAGATCTGTTGCTCATAGAGTTGCTGTGAGGCATACTCAACTCTACACAGCCTCCAACAACCACCTGAGAATAACTTCAGTTCACCTAAATATTTTAAATCTTACTCCGTTCACTTATCACCAAAATGATTAAGCTCCAGACAGTCTACTAGGGATTTGGCTTAACTAGTTAACAAGTTGAATGATGGAAATTTTTCTCTCTTTATTTCTGTAAAATATGGAGCATAAAAAATGTTTTATAAACAATGTTTAATGTTATAATCAGTATTTCAAGGATTCATGCTTTTTCCTAACAAAAATAAATGCTTTGAAATTGACCTTTATGCATAAGATTCAAAGTTTAATTCACCCGTCATATTGCATTCAGTCTTCCTAACATTCTTGTACAATAGATTCAGGCAGTAATAATTATTTCATTAGGAAAAACTGAATCATGAGGGCTAAATAAAACTTCCCATTGTAGTTCAATTGTTTTTCCATTACTGAACTACTCAGCTAAATTTGGTTTCCCTAACTCTTTATTGTTTAAAAAAAAAAAGCCACTAGTGGAATTAAAACATGCCAACAGGGGATAACTCCAAAGTTATCAAGACTGGTCATCTTAGTAAAAGGAACAATCTAGAGTCACTTTGAGATTAGTGGCTATACATGGTAGCTTTAAAAAAAAAATTTAGTTTTGTATTCATTTGCTTAAAAAGTTCATATGCATTGTGTTTCAAACTATTATTCATCCACATTGTGTTTCATACAATCATTCCCATGCATTATGTGTTATAAAATTAATCATCCTTGAACGGTGCATCTTTCCAGTTTGCTGCTGGATCTTTCCCATTTCCTTTACCCACTCCCTCCACACACCAAACTATGAGATCCTATGCTATCCCTCCTGCCCATCCTCAGCCCTCTGCTCTCACCCTCCCCCTCTTGGATCCTCATACATGTTTTACTAGCCGTCTCTCTATTATTTCTACAACAATGGTCCTATGCAGAATTTGTCTTTATGAGACTGAGTTCGTTCACTCAGCATAATGCTCTCCAGTCCCTCCCAAGTTATGTAGTAATTTTAGAAATAGTTGTTCCTAACTGCTGCATAGTATTCCATCATGTGAATGTAACACAATTTTCAGTCCATTTGATTGTGGTTGGACATTTGTTTCCATGTTCTTGTGATTGTGAATAACGCTGCTATGAATATTAGCATACAAATCTCCATTTGTGCCTCTGTTCTCATTTCCTTGGGTTATATTCCTAACAGTGGAATGGGTCATATAGAATTTCTAGGTTTAACATTTTGAGGAAATGCCAAACTGCCTTCCAGAGTGATTGTACCATTTTACAAACCCACCAAGAAGCGTATGAGAGTTCCTATCTCTCACATCCTCTCCAACATATATTCTTTTCTTTCCTGTTAAACGTTGTCACTACTACTGGAGTGAGATAGTATCTCATTGTGGGGTTTTATTTGCATCTCATTGCCAGCAATTTTATAGATTTGAAATCATCCAGGATTTCAGTGCTGACACATAGTTCCTAGCACATAATGTTATTGGTAGATGCCATTGAATCAGCTTCAACTTGTAGTGACCCTATGAACAATACATAAACATAGCTGATAAAAAGTAGTCATTACAGAAATCAATTCTAGTTATTTGGTGAATATAAACACAAAGGGGCCCTTTGCCATGAGTTGTTTCTGACTCATAGTGACCCAGTAGAGTGAGCATTTTTTTTCATATGTCTGTTGACCATCTGAATCTCTTCCTCTGTGGAAAGTGTTTCCATGTCTGTAATTGGTCTTTTTCTTATGGAGGCCCTGTAGGTTTCTGTAAGCTTTTGTTATGAAACCCTTGTCAGAGATGACACTGCCACACGGTTTTTCCCAGTGTGCAGGTTTTCTTTTCACCCTGTTGGAAAAAGTTTTTTATACACACAGGGATTTAATCTTTAGAAGGTCACATTCATCAATTTTGTAGTCTCCTGGGCTGTATTTGTCAGCCTTTTATACCTTAGGCTAAACCTTCGAAACGTGTTCCCACTTTGTTTCTTGGGATCTTTATGGGTTTGGGCTTTACCCCTAGATCTCTGATCCACCTTCAGTTGATTTTTTTGTATGGTAAGAGGTGTGGATCTTGTTTCAGCTTTAGGCAGGTAGCAATCCAGGTTTGCCAGCACCATTTGTTGAACAGTTTGTTGTTTCCCCATTTGTTAGGTTTTGTTTCCTTGTCGAATATCAGTTGACCATAGCTAGATGGATTAATTTCTAGGATCTGGATTCTCCTCCATTGGTTTATGTGTCTGTCATTTTACCAGTATCATGCTGTTTTCATTACTACAGCTGTATAGTAGATTTTGAGATCAGAGAGTACCATACCTCCCACTTCATTCTTGTTTTTCAGAACTGCTTTGCTTATTTGAGGTCTCTGTATTGGGATTGCATTACACGTGTAGATTGCTTTTGGTTGGATTGTCATTTTCCCTATATTGAGTTCTCCTGTCCATGACTGGTGAATATGTTTCCATTTAT
Organism: Elephantulus edwardii; assembly: GCF_000299155.1. NCBI lineage: Eukaryota > Metazoa > Chordata > Mammalia > Macroscelidea > Macroscelididae > Elephantulus > Elephantulus edwardii. Next base: position 14,892,531 of record NW_006399803.1, read on the forward strand.
TTAAGTCTTTTATTATTTCTTATAGAAATACTCTGTACTTTTATTTGTAAAGGTCTTTTGTGTTCTGTTGTTATGTGCCATCGAGTGACTTTCAACTCATAGTGATCCTATGTACAGCAGTTCTGAATCCTGCTCTATTTTGAGCCAATTTAGTTGTCTCTTGCAATGTCTATGTCTTCCAAGAATCCTGAAAAATCTACAACCAGGAGAGGATAAAATGCATGAATAGGACCTTCTAAGAATCAAATCCCTATGAACATCCAAAATCTTCAATTGGGTAAAAAGGGAAGCCACAGACTGGGAAAAAGTATTTGGTAATGACATGTTTGAGCCAATTTAGTTGTCTCTGGCAATGTCTATGTCTTCCAAGCATCCTGAAAAATCTACAACCAGGAGAGGATAAAAT
>NW_006399803.1:14893036-14900943 GCF_000299155.1 Elephantulus edwardii
TCAGATAAGGGACTTATATCTAGAATTTATAAAATACTCGAGCACCAAAAGATAAAGGTAAACAACTCAATTGAAAAATGAACACAGGATATGAGCAGACACTTCACCAAAGAAGACATTCATATGGCCAATAAGCACATGAAGAAATGTTCAAAATTCCTAGCTCTAAGAGAGATGCAAATCAAAACAGCTATGAGATAGCATCTCACCCCAGTAACAATAGCAAAATTTAACAGATCAGCAGACAACAAAGGCTGACAAGATTGTTGAGAAACTAGAACCCTTATTCACTGTTGGTGGAGTATAAAATGGTGCAACCACTATGGAAGGTAAGGATTTTGAGGCTCCATCTCACATATTTTGGTCAACAAGCTCTAACAGTATTTTTGTTGAATCCTTGATATTTTCTGTATGCAATATCATATCTCCTGAATATAGTGACAGTTTCACTTTCTCTTAGCCAATGTGATTGCCTCTTAATTACTTCCCTTGCCATAGTAACCTAGCAACTACTTCCAATATCATACTGAATAGGAATGGTAACAGTGGGCATTCTTGTTTGGTCCCTGTTTCACAAAGAAAATGCTTTTAGTCTTTCTCCATTCAGAATGATATTGGCTATTGGTTTTGCATATACTTTCCACTATGTTGAAGAAATTCCCTCTTATTCCTATTTTGCCAATTGTTTTAATCAGGAAGGGTGTTAGAGTTGGGTCAAAGTCCTTTTCTGCATTAGTTGCTAGAGTCATGTGAATCATCGTTGATTTTGGGGGGTTTTGTGGGGGTTTTTTTATACTAGTTTACTTACAAAGTTCGTATACGTTTTTTTTCATACCAGATCTTTCCTCTTTCCCTTACTCACCTCTCCATCCACCCACCAGATTGTGCAACCCTATGATTAAGCCCCCACCTACCAACCGCCTACTAATCCTTACTCCTCTGCTCCCTTTTCTCATCCTTGTATCTTCATACTCATTCTGCAATTATGGTCTTATATAGTACTTGTCTTTATGAGACTGAGTTAATTCATGTAGCATAATGCTCTTCTATTTCTTCAAAGTTAGGTAGTAATTTACAAAATCATTGCTCCTGTGTTCTGCATAGTATTCCATTGTGGGGAATGTACCATAATTTCCCAATCCAATCGATTAAGTTTGGAAATTTGGTCTGTTTCCATGTTCTTACTATGGTGAATAAGCTGCTGTGAACATTGGTATAAAAAGTTTCAGTTTGTGTCTCAGTTTTCATTTTCTCAGGTTATATTCCAAGAAGTGGAATAGCTGGGTCACACAAATTTCTACATTCAGCTTTTTGAGGAAACAATAAACTGCCAAAAATGTGTAAGGGTTCCTATCTCACCACATCATCTCCAACTTTAATACTTGCTGCTCTGCTAAACTTTGCCACTGCTACTGGAGTAAGATGGTATCTCATTGTGGTTTTTATTTGCATCTCTCTTATTGTCAGTGATTTTGAACATTTCTTTGTGTCTCCATTGGCCATCTGAATGTCCTCCTCTGGAAAAAGTCTTTGCATGTCTCTTCCCCATTTTGTAATTGCATTACCAGTCTTTTTCTTCTGGAGGCCCAGGGGTATTCTGTAAACTTTCATTATGAGATCCTTGTCTGAGATGGTATTGCCAAATGTTTGTTCCTAGTTAGTAGGTTTTCTTTTCTCCCTGTTGGAAAAAAGGTTTTAATGAGCACAGAGATTTAATCTTTAGAAGGTCCCATTCATCAGTCTTATCTTCTTCAGATTGTGCATTTCTGGCTGTATTCTGTGTTTGATCCATGTTTGTCTCTTATGAACTTTATGGTTTGGGGCTTTACTCCCAGGTTTCTGATCTACCTTGAGTTGATTTTTGTGTGAGATATGGGTCCTGTTTCAGCTTTCTGCGGGTAGCAGTCCAGTTTTATCAGCATCATTTGTTGAAGAGGTTGTTATTTCCACATTGGATAGGTTTTATTTCCTTGTCGAGTATCAGTTGATCAATTTATGGGTTCTCAATTCTATTCCATTGGTCTATGTGCCTGTCATTGTACCAGTACTGTGCTGTTTTGGTTACTACTGCTGTTTAGTAGGTTTTGAGGTCAAGGAGTGAAATATCTCCCACTTTATGTTTGTGTTTTAGAAGTGCTTTGCTTATTCAGGGTCTCTTTCTTCTCAAAATAAAGTTTCCCTTTCAATATTCTTGAAAAATTAATTTCATATCTATACAGCATATTGGACACATAAATTACTTTTTACGGGATTGTCATTTTCACAATAATGAATCTTCCTATCCATGAGCAGGGAACATTTTTCCATTTATTTAGGTTTTTATTGTGTCTCACAAAAATGTTCTGTAGTTTTCTTTGTATAGGTCTTTTATGTCTCTAGTTAAGTTCACTCCCAAATATATCAGTTTGTCATTGGCTATTGTAAATGGTATTGCTTTCTTGGTTTCTTCTCTGAGTTCTCTTTGTTACTGTAGAGGAATTGCATTGATATTTGGATATTGATCTTTTATCCTGAGACTTTATTAATAAATTACTCTTTTTAGCTCTAACAGTATTTTTGTGGAGTCCTTTGGGTTTTCTGAATACACTATCATACCATCTGCATATCGCAACAGTTTAACCATCTCTTTGCTGATCAGGATGCCTTCTATTTCCTTCTTATATTGCCCTAGCAAGTACTTCCAATACAATTTTGAATAGAAGTGGTGACAGTGGGCACCCTTGTATGATCCCTGTTTGCAAAGAAAAGGCTTTTAGTCTTTTTCCATTGAGAATTTTGCTGGCTCTTAGTTTTGCATATATATTTTTAACTATGTTTTGAAAATGCCCTTCTATTTCAATTTTGCTGAGTATCTTAATTCAGGAACTGGTGTTGGATGTTGTCAAATGCTTTTTCTGCATCAATTGCTAGGATCATATGGTTCTTGATATTTCCTTTGTTGTATGATTAATTACTTTGATTGTTTTTCTATGTTGAACCATCCTTACATACCTCTTATGAATCCCACTTGGTCATGATAAATTATTTTTTTATGTGCTGTTGGATTCTATTGGCTAGGATTTTGTTAAGAATTTTTATGTGTATGTTCATGAGAGATACTGATTTATAGTTTTCTTTTTTGGTAATATTTTTGCCCAGTTTGGGTATTAGAGTCATGCTTGCTTCATAAAATGACCTTGATTTAAGTAGAATTGGTGATAGATCTTATCTGAATGTTTGGTAGAATTCAGCTGTGAAGCCATCTGGCCTAGGACTTTTTTGTGGGGGATGGGTCTATTAAAGTATTGTACATCTGTCCATGTCAATTTGGGTAGGACATGAGTAGCAAGGAAATTTGTCCATTTCCTGTTGTTGTTTTATGTGCTGTTGAGTCACTTTCAACTCAAAGTCACCCTATCTATATACAATAGCTCTGAACCCTGCTGTATTCTGAGCCAACCTTATTGTCTCTGACACACCCCAGTCACTGAGTCAATCCATCTCATCTAAGATCTTCCTCTCTTGTGCTGTGTACCTTCACCCTCCCAAGCATGATGTCCCTCTTCAAGGGCTTGTCCCTCCTTGCAACATGCCCAAGGTATGTCAGATGAAGCCTCAGAATTCTTACCTCCAAGGAGCACCCTGGTTTCACCCTCTCTAGGATGAACCTGTTTGTTCTTCTAGCAGTCCATGGTATATTCAATACTCTTCTCCAGCACCACAGCTCAAAGACATCAGTTTTCCTTCTATCATCCCTAGTCATCGTCCAGTTTTCTGATGCTTAGTAATTTCATAGACCATGGCCTGGATCAGGTACACCTTAGTCCTTAGACTGACATCACTTTGAAGTGATCTCTGACAGCAGACTTCTCCAATGCAATTTTTCTTTTGATTTCCTAACTGCTGGTACCAAGAATGTTGATTCTGAAGCCGAGCAAGCTGTAATTGTTAACAACCTCAATCTCTTCTCAAACTATCGTGATGCTGCCAGTTGGCCCAGTGGTGAGAATCTTTGTCTTCCTGATGTTGCGCTTCAATTCATATTGAAGGATACAGTATTTGACCTTCTGCAGCAAATGCTTCAGGTCCTCCTCTATTTCAGCAAGCAAGGTTGTGTTCTCTTCATAAAGTAGGTTACTGATAAGTCTTCCTCCAATCCTAATGCCCCATTCCTCCTCCTAAAGCCCAGCCTCCTAAATGATCTGTTCTGTATACAGATTGACAAAGTATGGAGAAAGAAGGCATTACTGATACACTCCTTATCTGATTTTTGAGCTATGCAGTGTTTCCTTCCTTTATTCTGACAACAGCTTCATGGTCCGAGTATAGGTTTCACTTACAATTAAGTGTTCAGGGATTCCCATTCTTTTCAAAATTAGCCTCAATTTGTTATGGTCCACACAGTCAACTGCCTTTGTATTGTCAATGAAACACAGATAGGCATCCCTTTGGTCCTCTTTGCTTTCAGCCAAGATACATCTAACATTGGTGATAATGTCTCTAGTTCCGTGGCCCTTCTTTCTGGTTGTTCTCTGTCAATGTGCTGTTCCAGATGGGTTTTTAGAATCTTCAGCAGGGTTTTGCTTGTGTGTGATATTGTTTGATAATTTCCATACTCTGTCTGGTCACCTTTTGGGGGGATGGGAATAAATATAGGTCTCTTCAAGTCAGTAGGCCAGGTAGTTGTCCTCCAGATTTCTTGGCACAACCTGGGGAGCACTTCAAAGGGCTGCATCTGTTTGTTGAAATACATTAGTTGGTATTCCATCAATGACTGTGACCTTACTTTTTCCCCCAATGCTTTCAAAGCAGCTTGAGCATCTTCCTTCATCAGCATTGCACCTTGATTATATGTTGTGGCATTAAATTCTTCTGTGTCAGACAATTATTCTTGTTACAGTGTCTCTTTTTCATCTTCTTTTAATGCTTTCTGGATCATTCAATATTCTGCTCCTTTTGGTAAAATGCTTGTCTGTCAGATATTCTAAAACTGAGCATCCAAACAAATTAAGACAAACTAGGAAGAAGAATTGGCCATCACTCCCAATATAACAGGCCTTCAAAAACCCTATGTAAAATAGAGCACTCTTAGAGAAGATTAGCAGATATTGCACCAGAAGCTTAGCCCTTAAATTTGAAAACACAAATGAGGAGGAATAGTTGTAAGCAGACACTAATGATTAGAACATGGAATGTGAGAAGTATTAATGTACAAATACTAAACATTATTAAGAAAGAAATGGAACATATAAATAATGACATTCTGGGTATTGGGGAAATAAGGTGGATTGGTGTGGGATATTTTGAATCAAATAATCATGATCTACTCTGCCAGAGTTGAAAAGGTGAGGGGGAAAAAAATGACATAGTTTTCATAGTGAGAAAGGTCATTTCTGGATCCACCTTGAAATACAATGTTGTGAGCAACAGAATTATATCCATACTCATACAAGGAAGTCCAGTGCATAGCACTATTATTCAGATATATGCACTAACAACCAGAGACAGGGAGGAGGAGGCAGATTATTTCTACTAACTACCTTTCCCAGTTTGATGTATTTTTCCAAGGACAAGAAAAACACAAGTGCTAAAATGGTATTTATCACAAAGAGAGAGACTAATGCCTTGTGGAAATGGACTGGTGATTTATTATTTAGGATTATTGATGTTGCACAACGCAGCAGAAGACAGGAGATTAAAAACAGTGGAGAGAAATGAAGTGGCTGAAACAACAGCAATCCGACAACAGCTTAATGATTTAAAGGTTCAATGTGCATAAATTTCTGTAAATGTCTTGGTAATGCCATCAGAATCAAGGACTCAAAAACTAGTGTAGATTTCACAAAAGTTTTTTTTTGTTTTTGTTTTATAACTTTCATTTTGTTTATTCTTTCATTTTCATGTCAACCTGGTACAAATCAAGATGACTCTGTTGAGAAAGAATTTCCCAGTGCTTGTGAGTCAATTCTGACTCACAGTGGCCTCCTATCAGCTTTTCAAGGCTGTAAATCTTAATCAGAAGAAATTGCCCATCTTTTTTCTACAGAAGATGCTAGTGGATTCAAACCTTTTGGTTGGTAGCATAAAATGCTGCTCCCTATACCTACTCACTACACCACCAGAGCTCTCTAGAGTATAGGAAATCCCATCATTTTGACGTACCACAAATCTGGGCTAAAGTTCTGGCTTTGTCATTTTCCAGCTGTGGCCAATTCAGTTAACCTCTCTGAACTTCAATCTGCTTGTCTCTAAAATCATCAAAATAAAACTTAGCCCATGGATTTGTTGTAAGAATTAATTGAGTCCATTTTCACAATGTTTCAAGCTTACTGCCTAACACTTAATAGTCAAAAGTAGTACCTCTCTCCATGCTTCACCTCCCTATGGGAACATACATTGAACAGACACATCACATCGATCAGTGCAATTGAAATTGCTTAGTGATATGAAAAGAAATACATTATCTTTTCTGATAGATCCCAATGCATTTCTTTAAGGCCTAATATCTCTAAATTGTATCTAACACCATGGACCTGTGAGGATGGAAACTTTATCATGCTCTTCTTCAATTCACAAGATTATATTCCCACACACCTTTGCTGCTGTTGTTGTTGTTGTTGTTATGTGCCGTCGAGTCGCCTGCGACTCATAGCAACCCTATGTACAACAGCCCTAAACTCCACTCTGTCCTGTGCCAATCGCACTGTCTCTGACACTCCCATCCCAATTATCCCAGTCACTGAATCAATCCACCTCATAGAGGGCCTTCCTCTCCTGCGCCGTCCCTCCACCCTCCCAAGCATGATGTCCCTCTCCAAGGACCGGTCTCTCCTCACTACATGTCCGAAGTAAGTTAGACGGAGCCTCAGAATCCTTGCCTCCAAGGAGCCACCCGGTTTAACCCTCTCCAGGACAAATCTGTTTGTTTTCCTAGCAGTCCATGGTATTCTCAATACTCTTCTCCAGCACCACAGCTCAAAGGCATCAGTTCTCCTTCTATCCTCCTTGGTCATTGTCCAACTCTCTGACCTTTGCTTATAGTTACTCAATTATTTTACAAATTGACTATTTACTTCATTATAAACTGCAATCACTGTTACCATAATCTCATATGAAATAATGGCTGTCCTAATAACACTGTTTACATAGAAACCTCTCAGGTTATTCTCATCATCATTTATTAATCAATAAGTCAGCAACCCATTACTGTCAGTTCCCAGAAGGTCATAATTAAACCTTTTCTACATATGACTGTGAATTAGTCCATTAAACAGAGAATGGTCTGACCAATTATCTTATACAGGAATTCACATATATGGACCTACAATCAATAATTTGTAGATAAACTAATAATTTGTGATATGCTAAATCTTCAGTTGCCTAAAAAAAGTGTAAAAATTGGACAATAAGGAAGATTTAAGAAGAATCAATGCCTTTGGATTATGGTATTGGTGAAGAATGTTTAATACATTGGACTGCCAGAACAAGCAACTGTTTTGGAAGACATATAGCTAGAGACTGCAAAACTTTGTCTCGCATACTTTGAACATATTAAAAGCAATCAGTCCCTGGAGGATATCATACTTGGTAGAGGGTAAATTAAAAGAAGCACATCTTCAATGATGTGGATTGACACAGTGACTACAATAGTGGATTCAAACACAACAGTTGTGAAGATGGCACAGGACTGGACATTGTTTAATTCTGCTATTGCAGACAGTTACTACAAGTTAGATGCTATTTGAGGGCACCTAATTAATAACAACCGCAAATATTTCCGGAGAAACAATGATAAAACCCTCATTTCCCAGTCAGAACTTGATAGCCAATGACCCTCAGGTATGGGTACCATTCATCAATCAAAGAAGGTTGTCAGTGGAATCTTCCATGTTGAAATAATAAAGGACAGATTTGCGCGCGTGCGCACG
>NW_006399803.1:14902168-14971047 GCF_000299155.1 Elephantulus edwardii
GACTCGACGGCACATAAAAACAACAACAACAACAACATATTCCTTTTAAACCGTTCTCTTCCTCATCTGTTTCAATGCAGTATACATCATTCCACCTCCCCTTTTCTGTCTTCGCTCAACCCTGATGTTAGGCCCGTTTTACAACAGTGGCACTATGCAATATTTGTCCTTTTGTGACTGAGATATTTCACTCAGCATAATGTCCTCCAGGTCATCCATTTTGCATAATATTTCAGGAGTCCCTTGTTTTTCAATGCTGCATAGTATTCCATTGTGTGACTATACCACAGCTTCTCCATCCATTCATTTGTTAATGGGCACTTGGGTTGTTTCCCATTCTTTGCTACTGTGAACAAAACCACAATAACAACAACAACATACTTAAGGTATGGCGGGGAACTGTCCATCTTTGTCCTGGGGCTATTGTTGGATTCCAGCCTCCTGCCATTAGGGCTGGAAGTGCAACTCTACACACCAGGCCACCAGGCCTTCTTATGAAAAGAAAAAAAACTTGACCCAAACCTACTGCTGTTACTGTCAAACCAATCTTATCTTCCATGGTACTTTTGAGTGAATTTTTACCACCAACCTTTTGTATACTTTTTTTGTTTGTTGTTATGTGCCATTGAGTAGCCTGTGACTCATAGCGACCCTATGTACAGCAGCTCTGAAATCTGCTTAAACCTGAGCCAACCTAATTTTCTCTGATGCACTTATTTTTACAGTGCTAAAATAGACTAGGAAGAAATACCTGGCAATCTACTTCTGAAAAATCAACCAGCAAAAAGCTTGTGCATCACAATAATCTGATCCTTTTGTTAATGGAGCTACCATGAGTCAGAAGTCTACTCCATAACTGCTAACCACTATAGGCCTTGATATTCCACTTAGGTTTGCAAGTCAAACCTCAGAGGACAGCTTGAAGCAAAAATGTTTTAAACTCTTATCAATGTAAACCTACAGATTTACTGCAAATCTGTACTAGAGCCCACATAGAAAATCTACTGGTTAATAATGTGTTAATAATCCACTGGTTCCTTCTCTTTGGGGAAAATTTGCTAGGAAAACTTCCAGATAAAAGAAAAGATATTGTAGTTAAGTGACTTAGCTGAAGTCGCTTCCTAACCTCTACCCAGGAAACTGCTGTGATTGTTATCCATTAGAACACACTCCACTTTTTTTTTAATGAGTCTGTGAATGCAAAAATGGTTGGTAGACTGTCCTATCTCCTCACTCCAGAAGGTTCATGAGAGGCACACACACCACAATATCAGGGTGAGAATCAAGTCAGAGTCTACATACACATATCCACCACCACTTCCCAGTGCCTTCAATCCTCTTCCAAAATAACTAGGAATTATTGCTGGCAGAAGTAGCAAGTAGTCGGCCATGTAACTCTTTCGACTTGCAGATGAATGATGTTTGACCCTCAGATGGCTTCTTATAAGGTTCAAATAATACCTGAATTGAAGAATGATAAGGTTTTCCATACAAATCTGAATTTCCAACCTTTCTTGAGAAACTGAAGATTCCACAATACTGGGCTTAATTCCCCTGGTGGGATCTTAGGTGTTTTAGTCCTTGGAGTCAAGTCATGGCCTCTAAGGCTTACCATACCTTAACCTCCCATATCCTAATTTAGGGACAATTGGGACAGTAGCACTTCCTTCAGATGCACTGACTAAGGAAAGAGAAATGTTTTAAATTGTTCTATTACATTTCATTTTTAAAAAACAAACCCGACTTTGAGCAATTAGAATTTCAAAGATTTTTAAAGTCGTCTGGAGTGTAGTTCTGCTCTGTAACCATATGGAGTAGTCATGATTCAGAATAAACTCAATAGGGAAAAAGAAACAGGAAATGGCAAGAGTTAGAAGCAAAGAAACAGGCTCCAATGACAGTTCAAAAGTTGGGTATCACCTCACTCCCTCAATCCTATGATGCTGTCTTCAACCTGAGAATACAAATCCTGTTCCTTTGTCAAAAGCAAAGCAAAACAACAACAAAACCTATGACTAAAACCATACAGTAAAAGAGTGTGTGTGTGTGTGTGTGTGTGTGTGTGTGTGTGTGTGTTTTCTCATGTGTTCTCCCTGATAACTTATATTCAGCAGGGAAGAACAATTAGTTTATGACCTAAAGTTCAATCAAAATTTTTGTCAAACAAATCATTCATTTAAGAAGCAAAGACTTGTGCCTTAATCGGAGATGTCAGCATAAGCAAGTATTGGCTGCACTTAAACCCCTGCTGTGCAACAAGAATAGTGGAGTAAGTGTTTGAAGGAAAACAATACCATAATGATAGAGCAACTGTTGCTTAAATAAGGAATTAATTAGAATATTCGGACGTGGAAGTTTAAATTTAAGTAAAAAGGATTTTAAAACATGTCTCTGCTGTTCAGTACTTGAATTAAAAATTTGTCCAAGGAATGTTGTTTTTGTTCGTTTGCGACTCATAGCGACCCTATGCACAACAGCCCTAAACCTTACTCTATCCTGTGCCAACCGCACTGCCTCTGACACACCCATCCCGATTACCCCAGTCACCGAATCAATCCATCTCATAGAGGGTCTTCCCCTCCTGTGCTGTCCCTCCACCGTCCCAAGCATGATGTCCCTCTCCAAGGACCCATCCCTCCTGGCAACATGTCCAAAGTAAGTCAGATGAAGCCCCAGAATCCTTGCCTCCAAGGAGTAGCTTGGTTTAATCCTCTCTAAGATGAATCTGTTTGTTTTCCTGGCAGTCCATGGTACATTCAGTACTCTTCTCCAGCACCACAGCTCAAAAGCATCAACTCTCCTTCTGTCCTCCCTAGTCATTGTCCAACTCTCTGATGCATAACAAGCGATTACAAAGACCATGGCCTGTATCAGGCGCACCTTAGTCTCCAGGGAGACACCGTTGCTCCTGAGTACTTTAGAGAGATCCCTAACAGCAGACTTTCCCATTGTCATACGCTTTTTGATTTCCTGACTGCTGGTGCCAAGAGTGTTGACTGTGGAGCCGAGCAAACTGAAGCTGTGAACAATCTCAATCTCTTCGCCATCCATCCTGATGCTACCAATTGGTCCAGTGGTGAGAATCTTTGTCTTCTTGACATTGAGCCTCAGTCCATACTGAAGGCTGCAGTCCTTGACCCTTCGCAGCAAGTGCATGAGGTCCTCCTCAGTTTCAGCAAGCAGGATTGTGTCATCTGCATAACGCAGATTGTTAATACATCTTCCACCAACCCTGATATCACAATTCTCCTCATATAGCCCAGCCTCTCGGATAATCTGCTCTGTATACATGTTGAAAAGGTATGGAGACAGGTTACGCTAATACATTCAGTCATGTATGCATGTGTGTGTGTACTTACGTATACTGCGCATGCTCCATGCTCTCCTCTCTAGGCATGCACACATGAAGCCTATCATGTATTGTGTGCTTATTTGCCTCAAACTATACTCACATGGCTATAAAACATGTACTTATATATCATGAATTCATGCATATATACATATTATTACAGTCAACTTTACATCAGCCAGGATAACTGAAATATCTGATCATTATTCTTACTCCTGTAAATAAAACCTTAGTTCCAACTTAACTCAGCAGAGGAGGAAGAGTCCTTAGGTGAATTTATCTATCACTTTGTGTCTTTAATGAACCGAAAATATAACGGTTGCCCACGGTGGACAGTGTTTGGTGGTGCTCCCCAGTTGAAACAAGCTTGGAAGCAGGAGTGGCATCCACTTCTGTAAATAACTTGCCTCCAGAAACCCTGTGAACCTGGAGAGAGGATGAAAGTCACGCATGCAAGTGTTGAGTTTCGTTCATAGGGTCGCTGTGAGTCGCCTACAACTTGATGGCATTTAACAACAAGAACATCTAGGAAAACCGTGGTTCTACAAGTTAAGCATTGTTGGTATAATTCTGACATCAATGCTCTACAATAGAATTCACTCTACACTTCACAACAAAACCACAATTACACATACATATATATGTTCACATGAAGGGTGTTTAGTATTTCTGTCTGGGTAGGCAGACATCATGGAAAATGACCAAGGGGGAAGGACTCTGGGAAGTGAAGTGTGTGTCTATACTGGACAGCAAAGAAGAAAATTCTTGAAAATCTTCTTTCTCTAACTTTGGAACTCTGATGGCACCACAGTGAAGACTGCTAAAGAGTTGGTGGTTCAAACTCATCAGTTGTTTTATGAAAGAAAGATTTGGTATTATGCTTTCATAAATATTTGTCATTTTGAGTTCTTTAAAAAGTTCTCCTCTACCTTACAGAGTTGCTGTGAGTCAGAGCTGACTCGATGGCAGTGGGTGGATTCAGTTATCTATAACGTGGAGTCCCGGGTAGTGGAAGCAACCGCACCCAGATGCTGACTGAAAAGTTGGACATTTCAGTCTGCCCATAGACACTTTATGAGAAAAGTTGGGGCACAGTGGGGGGATGGGATGGGGAAGAGGAAGAGACAGAGGAAACTCACACATTATTAAGCGTATACCATGTGCCAAGAGCCTTGCAGAGAGCTTTATGTATTATATGTAATATTTTCAATCACTCTTACTGTTTCTTAATATTAATGTTAATATTAATAGAAATTTGCAGAGATTTTGGATTTCCATTCATACACTGTTGCACTTTTCTCCCTGCCCACCCCTCCCCTGCAGTTCGTTCTTCTTTTTGAAAAGTTAAAGAAAAATTATTTCATTGTTATACAATACATGAGAGCAATATAGGATGTTTGATTTGGGGGGATCTGTTTCTTAATGGATCTCATGCTATCTATCCATATATGCAATACAGGATATATGCAATGAGTTACAGATCCCTGTGATGCAAATCTCAAAATCCTTAGAAAATAGTATAGTTTGCCAGTATTATTAGGAGCCACTGAGTAGATAATGCATTCATCACAGCCTTCTGTGGCAGAACACAACAGTCCCCAGAGGGCTACCTAGGCTGTATCTTTAAGGAGAAAGTTGCTAGTCCACTTTCCATCATGCTTGGTAAGATGGAGGGTCAGCAAATGACAGGTAGACCCTCAGCAAGATGGATTGACATAGTGACTGCAGCAGTGGGCTCTGTGTGTCAGAGATAATGAAGATAGCACAGTTTAAGATGGGATTTAAATCTGTTGTTCACAGTGTCATTATGAGTCATACTCAACTCAAGGGTGCTTAATCAGAACAACTGACCATGAATTGAAGCTCAACAGCAAAAAACAAAGATTCTCACCACGGGGCCAATTGGCAGCAACATGATAGATGGCAAAGAGACAGATTGTTTAACAGCTTCTGCTTGCTTGACTCCACAATCAACACTCTTGGTACCAGCAACTAGGAAATCAAAAGACAAATCTCATTGGAAAAATCTACTGTCAGGGACCTCTCCAGAGTATCGAAGAGCAACAATGTCAGTCTGGAGACTAAGGTGTGCCTGATCCAGGCCATAGTCTTCACAATTACTTGCTATGCATCAGAGAACTGGACAAAGACTAAGGATGATAGAAGAATTGATGCCTGTTAGTCATGTTGCTGGAAAAGAAGAGTATTGAATATATCATGGACTGTAAGAAGAGCCAACAGGTTTATCCTAGAGAGAGTGAAATCAGGCTGCTCTTTCAAGGCAAAGATTCTGAGGCTTCATCTCACATACTTTGGACATGTTGCAAGGAGCAACCAGCCCTTGAAGAAGGACATCATGTTTGGGAAGGTGAAGGAAAAGCACAAGAGAGGAAGATCCTCAATGAGATAGATTGACTCGTGACTAGCATAATTGGGGTAGGTGTGTCAGAGACAATGAGGTTGGCTCAAGATAGAATAGAGTTCAGGGCTGTTTGTACATAAGGTCTCTATGAGTCGCGACAAACTTGATGGCTCATAACAATGACAAAAAACCTTTTTTCCTGTCCTTGTTAGTACAGTGATGAGTATCCCTGTCTGTCGTGTGGGAGACCAAGAGGCACAGGAGAGTCTCTGATAGGGAAACACACACCGTTTTGAGAGCTCTGGTGGCATAGTCCAAAGCGGGTTGTTCTCATAATCCAAAAGTGGCAACTCACTGGCTGTTTAAATCCACCACCTGCTCCTTGAGAGAAAAATAGGAAGTCTCTTCTTATATGATTTACAGCCTTGGAAGCATCCTGTAAAGTCTTTTGAGTTGGTTCTGGCTCGAAAGCAATGACTTTGGGTTGTCAGTTTTGGATGTTGTTTTGGTGTTTTGTTTTGTTTTTTAATTTCTCTATCTTGATGAAAAATTACAGGTTGGAACACATGGATTCACTATCTTTCATAATGTATATGACTAATTTCTCACAGAGTCAAATATGTTTTTACCCTCTGAAGAATAGCTTTGGAGCATTGCTGTAAGTGATACCTGTCTGTGTTTATGATATTCTCATCTACTCCCAAGGTTCTCTCTATTGCTAAATATACATCCTATTCTTAGAGAAACTCTATTTCTAAAACCTAATACTAAAATGGAGTTTGGGAGAATCATTGCTGATGCTGGAGTTACAAAGATTTGAGGGGAAATGTCCAGATGCAGTCTCAGAACTGCAATTCTCATGCTCCCTACTGAATTCTTGGGGAGGTTTTCACATAGGAGAAATAGAATTAGTCTCCAGTGGACTAACAAATAGGATATTCAAAGGAAGTATCTTTCAAGGACACTGCTTCTTCTTGCCAGACTTATAGCTCCCTAAGGGTGAGGGAGAGTGCTCTTTCTGTGTGCTTGTTCCCCTGAATCGAAGATGCTCCCTTGGTATCCATGGAGACTCAGCACAAAGCCAGATGAGCACGTTACATTGGAGACTTGGGAATCTTTAACCACTCTATGCCAAATTTGCCATAACTGACAAAGCATTCCAGAAATAGTTTCAGGCAGCTCATCTTCTGTGGAAAAGTCATATAAAGTATTTGCAAGCAGGAAAAAAAAAACCAGCCTGAAGAGTGCATTTTATTTCTTTTATTCAACAATGGAGCACTAGCTATTTGCAGGGGTGAATGAGCCAGACTTTGGGCTGCAGATTTCTAAATATATGATCTCTACAGTGAGCATTGGTGGTGGGATACTTGGAAACACTGAAGGAATGGCAAGCAGAGCATGTAGCAATTGAAGGAAGATCTGTTCTAGGATAATCTTTCAAGTCAACTGTGAGGCTAAGAAAGTACTGGAGAAGAGTACTGAATATACCATGGACCGCCAGGAGAACAAACAGGTTCATACTGGAGAGGGTAAAGCCAGGCTGCTCCTTGGAGGCAAGTATTCTGAAGCTTTGTCTGACATACTTTGGGCATGTTGCAAGGAGGGACCAGTCCATGGAGAGGGCGTCATGCTTGGGAGGATGGAGGAACAGCACAAGAAAGGAAGACTCTCAATGAGTTAGATTGACTCAATGACTTGGGTAATGTGGATAGGTGTGTCAGAGACAGTAAGGTTGGCACAGGTCAGAGCAGGTTTCAGGACTATTGTACATAGGGTCGCTGTGAGTCACAAGCAACTCAATGGCACATAACAACAAAAACATTATAAATATCAGTGATCATTCCAAGTAGCAAAAGTTGAATTTGTATGACCTGCAGATGGAAATAATTGTCTATTGTAAAAAGACACATGACATATTAAGAGTAGAAAAAGAAATCATTTCAGAACAGAATAAAAATGTCTGAAAGACCTCACCAGAAATCAATATGAAAGTCTGTTTCATTAATTAAATAAAATCATTTTTGCCACAGACATCGTTGATTTGTTGTTGTTGTTGTTGTTCTTGTTATGTACCATCCAACTCATAGCGACCCTATGTATAACAGCCCTAAACTGTGTTTTGTCCTGTGCCAATCTCATTGTCTCTGACACACTCATCCCAATTACCCCAGTCATCAAATCGATCCACCTCATAGAAGGCCTTCCCCTCCTGTGCCTGCCCTCCACCCTTCTAAGCATGATGTCCTTCTCCAAGGACCAGTCCCTCATTACAACATGACCAAAGTATGTCAGACAAAGCCTCAGAATCCTTGCGTCCAAGAAGCAACCCAGTTTAGCCCTCTTCAGGATGAATCTGTTTGTTTTCTTAGCAGTCCGTGGTACCCTCAATACTCTTCTCAACACCAAAGCTCAAAGGCATCAATTCTCCTTCTATCCTCCCTAGTCATTGTCCAACTCTCTGATGCATAACAAGTGATTACAAAGACCATGGCCTGTATCAGACACACATTAGTCTCCAGAGAGACACCATTGCTCTTCAGTACTTTAGAGAGGTCCCTAACAGCAGATTTTCCCATCGCAATACGTCTTTTAATTTCCTGGCTGCTGGTGCCAAGAGTGTTGATTTTGGAGCCGAGCAAACTAAAGCTGTGAACAATCTCAATCTCTTGGCCATCTATCCTGATACTGCCAATTGGTCCAGTGGTGAGAATCTTTGTCTTCTTGACATTGAGCCTCAATCTATATTGAAGATTGCAGTCCTTGACCCTCTGCAGCAAGCGCTTCAGGTCCTCCTCAATTTCAGCAAGCATGGTTGTGTCATCTGCATAATGCAGATTGTTGATAGATCTTCCACCAATCCTGACGCCACACTTCTCCTCATAAAGCCCACCTTCTTGGATAATCTATTCTGTATACAGCTTGAAAAAGTATGGAGACAGGACACATCCCTGGCATATGCCGTTCCCTTTTTTTGAACCATGCAGTGTTTCCTTGCTCTGTTCTGACGTCTGCTTCTTGGTCCATGTATAGGTTTCGCATTAACACGATCAAGTGTTCTGGGATTCTCATTCTTTTTAGAGTCAGCCACAGTTTGTTATGGTCCACACAGTCAAACGCCTTTGCATAATCAGTGAAACACAGATAGTATTTTTAAAACACCCTTGTGCATTGAGTTCATTCTGAATTCAGAATGGAACTTGCGTACAGGGTTTCCAAGATTGAAATCTTCATGGACCCAGACCACCACATCTTTGTTCCTTAGAGTTATTGGTGGGTTTGAATCACCAACCTTTTGATGAACAAGTAAGCACTTAACGACACCACCATCAAATTTATCATGCTTTAGTATATTGCTGGTTTGGAGAAGATAAAATGATTTCTCCTCTGAAGGAATTTCAATTCTAACAGATGTAAAACAGGGTGTATAAAGTAGGAATTAGTTTACCAAATGCTATTTTTCCAAAATAGACCTCTTTTGCCAAATGTTCATAAGGCTTTGGCTACATATGAAATTTGAATCACTTTTGTTATCGTAAATGAGAGAGAAGTAAAATCACTTGTGGGCTGGTAGAACACACACTGAGTCCTTAAACCTGCATGTTAAATCCAGAAACCCTTTATTGGCATGTTCAGGGGATTCAGCCTTTTCAACGCGTATTCAAGAATATTAGGATAGAATGCTTCTGTCTTTGCTTTTTCATCTTTAGCCCAAAGATTGCTTATTTGAGATTATTTTCCTAATTTCTTGTTTACCATGAAAATGTTCACTTTGAGCAAGATGACAGCAGCAACTGGGTAGATTAGTTAGGAACATGAAAAGGCATTGAGTCTACGTCGATGAGTGAGAAGCAGCTCAGAAGAAGAGGGTAAGAATGCTTCTGCAATTCAAAGAATGCAATCAGTGTCTCTGATGTTGAACTGAAGTATGTTTCCATGTTTATCTTCTCAACAACAAAAGCACAGATAAAATTTAAAGGTAAAAATGCTCACCTTGTCATGATGATCCAAATTAAAATGACACTGGTTTATTTTTTCTTTTTATTCATTTCACTTTTTTAAGTTTAACAAAGCCCCTGGAGGAAGAGCTAACTCAAGCCTGTTCTTGTTAATGGCAGCTACAGGGACAGAATTCTGCTCAGAGGCTGGCCTTTTTCTCAGAGAAAAGCTAAGCATGATTCTGAAACCATTCAAGAGAAATGGCAAACTAAAAAGCAGTCTTAAAGGGTACTTAATAGAGGGGGTAAGGGAGGAGTAGGAATAAGATTCCTGGCGCATATGAATAAATGAAATGGGCTGTCTGCTCACTGTGTAGTGGTTTGCTACTGTGTGTCATTGAGTCAGAACGGACTCACAATTGACCCCCCCGCACAAGCGGGTTTTCAGAAGATGTAAATAGCACAGGAGTTGATTGCCCATCTTTATCCCACAGAGCTAAGGGTGGATCCAAACCATGTGCCTCTGAGTTATCAGGGCAGTTTCTTACCATTAGACTACCACAGTAGTTACTGGAAAGGGGGAGGAAGACCCTCACTGCTGTTATGTGGGAACTGACTCATAGCCAACTTCCCTCCGCCCCCCACACTCAGTGGCTTTTTAGAGGCGGTAAATTGCTCAGAAGAAGATTGTCTGTCCATCTTTCTCCCTCAGAAAAGCTGGTAGCTTCAAACTATCTGCCTTTGGGTTGGCAGCATAGCTCACCACTGACTAGGTCCCCAGAGTTCCCTACAATAGTTACAATAGCAAAGAAAAGTTGTTGTTGTTGTTGTTGTTGTTTTTATTTAGCATACTGTATAAAGAGGAAAGAAAGGTGAAAAATGGGAGAGCTTACACCAAAGCAATTCGTTCCTGGGCCCAAACTCAACAGGATATATGATGATAGTTAAGACTTCACCTTCTATTAATTGCTAAAACTGTTCATTAGCATAGATAGTTTACAAGAGTCTCTCTTGATGCAAGCTAACAGGTGGTCAGGAAAGTCTTCACTGATACAAGATATAGTAGAGATAGGGTTTTTGAAGGCCTGTTATTTCATGAGTGGATGAGCAGTCCTTCTTGGTTTGTTTTATTTTAGAAACTGAGCTTTAGGACAATATATGGCAGACAAGCATTTTACCCAAAAGAGCAGATTATAGACAAGCAAAAATAAACACACCTAAGCTATTAAGCGCATCAGTAAGTATAGACACTTTAATATGCAAAGATGCTTCCCCAATACTCTGCCCTATTTGACAGCATCATGATAATGGAGAAAAGATTGAGCTTGTTAACAATTTCATTTTGGTTGGATCCACAATCAACATGGTCAAAAGAGAAGTTGCTCTAGGAAAGTCTGTTTTCAGAGATGTTACCGGAGTGCTAAAGAGCAATGATGTCAGCCTAGAGACTGAGGTATGCCTGATCCAGGCCATGATCTTCTCAATTGTTTATTATGCATCTGAGAGCTTGACAATGAGTTAGGATGACAGAAGAATTGATGCCTTTGAGTTGTGGTGCTGGAGAAGAGTCTTGAGCATACCATAGACTTCCAAGAGAAGAAATAGGTCGGTCTATCCTGTAGAAGGTTGCTCCTTGGAAGCTAGGATTTTAAAGACCCGTCTCACATATTTTGAACATGTGGCCAGCAGGCACCAGTCCGTGGAGAAAGACATAATGCTAGGAACAGTGGAGGGACAGCACAAGAGAAGAAGATACCAGTTGAGATGGATTGACTCAGAGACGGGTTATGGGAGCAGATGTGTCAGAGACAGTGAGACTGGCTCAGGAGAGGGCAGGGTTCAGAGCTATTTTTCATAGGGTCACCATGAGTTTTAGTAGACTCAAAACCACATAACACCTGCCTTGGGGGCCAGCCTTGTCACAAATGATTCTGAGTTCCCGAAGGGATGTGTGGTGTCAGGGAAATACAGGAACAGGAGGCAGATATCAATTCTACCTAGTAGATAGTAAAAGGAGTTTAAACAAAAGATTCAAGCTACAGGAAAGTGTTTTATTTGTTTTTGTTTTGTTTTTTTGTTGGTTTTTTTTTTTTTCAGTTTAGGTTTTTATTTAGATCCTGGTCATGATTGTGAACTATAATGTTGCAAGATGTTAACATTGTGGGAAATTGGGCAAAAGGTCCACAGGATGTCTTTGCATTATTTCTTACAAACTTTCTCTCAAGATAAAAAGATTAAATTACAAAACATAAAGACATGTTACCTTGAACACTTTGCCAAAAAGAAGATATTTATGCATAAAAGCTTACCAGCCTCAAACATAAGTGTCCATAAGCATCACAGTCAACAAACTAGTCTCCTTAATCCTAGCCTAGTTCTTAGAAAACACACCGTAGGGCTACATAACAATAAAATGATACTTGCATTGTTATAAAATGCATGTGTTTAAGAGTAAATGCTATCTAATCAACAATATGTAAATGGCTATAAAATCTCTAGAACAGTAAAAACAATTCTCTGTCCATATGTGTTAACACAATAATTTCATATGCATTAAGGTGAAATCAATAGCCAATTACATAAATGGAAGGTGCAAAATTTTTACCCTATACAGAATCAGTGACTATGGGATAGTGGGTGCTGGAACACTTTTATAGGCAGGCATAGGACTTCTGCAACTCAGACATGGTGGGGGAAAAAATCACTCAAATAACTTGCTTTGGCTTCCTAAATCATGAAGGAGGGAAAGGTCCAGTAGCTAGTATACTTTCTCCCAAATAAAAAAATAAAGTCAAAACCACATCTCTGGAATGAAGAGAAAAGTGTTTAATACAAGATTCTAAGTGATAGTCAGGAGAACTTTTTTCTTTTATTGGTCCTACAAAAAGTGTCAGAAGCCAAGTGGAGTGGTCTTCATGTTAATAAAAATGGCCTTTGTGGTAAAGCTTTTATTTCTGTAAAGAGGCTAGACCTAGGCAAGTTTTACAGTTTTATGTGGATGTTAATAAACTTCTCTCTTCCTGAGAAGGGAATCATATGTCCTTGAAAGATTCTGGTTTGTTTTAGTGGTTTGAAAGCGCAGAAAATGCATTAGAAGCTTTTCAAATGGCTGCAGGACTTAAGTCAATATTCAAAATGCAGTCAGATTTTTAACTGCATACTACAGCTTTCAGCAAATCCTATGCTTTGCTCTAAAGCAATGGTCTAAACTTGTTTTCTGCAATGTGTTCTGTAGATTTGCCTTGATGCCTTACTGTGACACCAGGTAGTACTGAAGTTGGAAGTGGTATACACTTCTCCTATATTCTTAGCCTTTTAAAAATATCAGATCTTCCCAATTATTCAATACTTTCAAGTGATGTTGTTGTTATTGCTATGTACCATGGACTTGCAACCAACTCAGAGCTGACCCTCCGGCAGGTTTGCAGAGGCTGTAAATCAGTAGGAGGAGATTGCCACTTTTTATCCTGCAGAGCAACTGGTGATTTGACTTTGAGTTTACAGTACAACTCCTAACTCACTAGGCCACCAGAGCTCCCTTTCAACTCATAACCATTGCATTTCTTTTTTTTTTTTTTTTTTTTTTTGTATACCAAGAGGATGGAGGCTCTATGCAAAATAAGAAAAATTTATCATCTGTTCTAATTAGAAAGGAAAATTTTTCACGAGTGGAGTGTTTCAATAATGAACCGAAGCCAACATGTTAGCATAATGCCAACTACAAATGCTCTTCAGAAGAAGGTGGATTGTGATGACACCACCCGCAGACCTTGTGCATTAGGCAACGCTACTCTGAACTCAGCCCTCTCCATTAAGAAGGGATTTGGGGGTCCAAACACACTCAGAACCATTGACCCACTTACTAGAGACCAGTTGTCAAGTAGAGTCCAGCTCCTGGAGATTACATAGGTGTCAGAGCAGAACTGCACTCCAAAGGGTTTTCAAGGACTGGTTTTCTAGAAATGGATCATCAGAAGTTCCTGTGGGTGGATCTGAACCTCCAGCCGACTGGTTAGCAGCTGAGTGTGTTAACCCAGTAGTAGAGATACCATGCAAATAACCACTGTGCCCTGCAAACCCATTGCCAATGAATAACATTCCAACTCTTGGCCACAGGGTTTCTTGGACTGTGTTCTTTACAAACGCAGACTACTGCATCTTTGTCACATCTTTTTCTGATGAGCTGGAATTGCCAGCCTTTCAATTAACCCTTGATCACTGCACCACCAGGACTTCTTGTCATTGTGTAGAAGACTTGAATTGACCAAAAATTTCACGTCATTTACTCCCTGAGTGATAAAATCAGGGTAGAAGTTTTCCCACTCAGTGATACCATGGAAGAAAGGCCCTATGGTCTGCTTTTTAAAGATCATGGCCAAAAGCCCCATGGGGGCTTGGTTCCACACTGTAACAAATGGGATCCTATTGGTCAGAGTTGACTCAATAGCAATGGCTTTGAGTTTAGAGTTCCGTTCACTGGGATTTTTAATAGCAAAACCCCTTTTTCAAACTCTGCGCAATCTAATTGTATTGGATATGCAGCATATCTTTGTACTTTTAAAAAACAAATAAAAACGCCAAGCACAATGCCTAGTTAAGTACTATTCTTTCCACTTACCTTGTTCTTGCTTCACCTTAAGAGACATTTGGTGAAATAAATTTTAGCTATCATATGATCTTTATTTTATTTTATTTTATTTTGGTTTCACTTTCCAAGAAATAAAGATCAGATTAGGAAAGGAATATCAGATTAGTCAAAGAAATGAAGCCATAAAACAAATAGTTTTAACTAAGATTGATTACACTATAAATTAGCCATCCACCTCTGTAGATTGCTAACATAAATGCTTCAGGGAGGACTAGGAGGACAGGGACGTGAAGCCTTTGCTCCAGCTCCTATTGCCCATCATCCTTGTCTGCAATTTCGTCTACTGCTGCTCAGCTTCCAGGGTTCCCCATGACAGGCCCAAAGGAACTTCAACATGGAGTGCCACAAAAACAACGAGTAGGAGAGTTGAGTTCAAAGTCTTTGCCACGTAGGGTCTTTTAGGAAGACTTCAGAAGTGTGGCTTAGCCTATCTCTGATTCAGATTGCCCTGCTGTAAAACAGGGATTAATTAAGTGAAAGAACTGTATAATCTACACCAAATATAGCAGATTATAATAATGATGAAATTCTAGTCATTAAAAATTGGGAAAAAATGCATTAGAGTAATTCTTACCTAGTTTCTTTAACTCTTTTTCTGCCTCCATGACATGTGTGAGAAAGCTTGTGGCAAAAATAAAGAGGGTCAAAGAATAATAAGGACCCAGGAGCTGAAGTTCACCTTTGACTATACATATGCCTTAGAACATGGCCTCATGGTTGCTGTCAATTTTGAGCAGTTTCTTCAAGAAAAGAGTAAAAGTTAATATGAAAACTGATAAGCTCAGTGGAGGCTGTGAAACATGAGAAAAATAACCTCTAAAATGTTTGAAGAAGAATTATCCACATCATTTATGGCCTCTAAAACTCATTAATTTGAAATATTTTGTATAAATCCTTGAAGAAAACATGGAAACAGCAACAGTAGAAAAAAGAATAATTCTGGTTTTAATCTACTCTTTTGTCTAAATATACCTTCCACTCTTCTTGTCTCCTAAACATGGAATACTATAATAGATGCAGGCAGGTCATCAGTCATTACTATAACTAACCTTTATTTAATGGGATGCTTATCTTCTGGAAAGCCAATAGAAATTATAACATCTGGGAGGAGCACTAAATTCCTCAGAATACCTCTCACCAAGAGAAACACATGATAGTATATTCTTAATTTAGAAAACAAGGAAAGGAGAAGGAAACTAACATTTCTAGAGATCCTACTAAAAGACATGTACAAGAGAAAAAAATGTTATAATAGTAAAAGAAGGCCTAAGCAGAGAAAAACACACACTTTAAAAAAAAAAATAGAGCATATTCTTAGAAAGAGGGTTGGGATGTGGGAATTGTATACTAATGAAGGAATTTTTTTTTTCTTTTTGGAGGGGAGAGCGAGCTGGTGGGGAGGGGTGGGCAGGGAGAAAAGTGCGGCAATGAATGAATGAATGGAAATCCAAAACCTCTGTAAATGTCTATTAAAATTAACAATAAAAATAAAATTAAAAAAAAAAGAGGGTTGGTCATTGGCTGCCTTAAATTTACTCCATAGTGACCCCATGTGACAGAATAGAACTGATTCAAGTTTTCTACAATGTGTACAGATCTGTCCCCTGGCAAAGGCCTAGGCAAAAGCATGTCTATTTGCATTTTATTGACTATACAAAGACATTTACTTGGCTGTATGGATCATAACAAAGTATAGCTATCATTGAGAAGAATGGGCATCCCAGACCATTTCACTGTGCTCATGAGAATCTCATACCTGAACCAAGAAGTTTTTATCCGAACCGAACAAGAGAACACTGTTGTTGTTGTTGTTGTTGTTGTTGTCATTAAGTACCGTCGAGTCGTAGATGACTCATAGTGACCCTATGAACAAAAGATTTTAAAACCTGTATAACTTTCATCGTTTCTCCAAGTTCATAGAGTTTCCTGAGATAAGCTATTTCGGAAGTGGATGCCACTCCCACTTCCAAGCTTGTTTTAATCGGGGAGCTCCACCAAACACTGTCTACCATAGGTAACCATTATTACATTTGACACATCATAGCATCACAGTAACCACAAGTTACCTCTGTACAGCAAATGGACAGGCCGGTGCTATACCTACCTGGTTTACAATCTGGAAACATGAACCTCAGGGTTGAATTCTATCTTTAAATCCATTCAATCTGTATGCTGAGCAAATAAATCAAGAAGCTGGACTTTATGAAGAAGAATGCGAGGAAGACATCAACAGTCTGCAGTATGCAAATGACACATCCTTACGTGCTGAAAGTGAAGAAGACTGCCTACACTTAGAGCAGAAGATCAAAGACTACAACTTTTGGTATAGATTACGTCTCAACATCAAGAAAACAAAACTCCCCACCACGGTGTAAACAGGCAACATCATGATAGATGGAGAAAAGACTGAAGTTGTGAATGATTTCATCTTGCTTGTATCTACAGTCAACACTTATGAGTCAGAATAGAGACATGTTGCATTTGGAAAGTCTGCAGTCACGAACCTCTGCAAAGGGCTGAGGAGCAATGATGTTGGTTTAAGGACCAAGATGAACCTTAATCAAACCATGGTCTTTTTACCCACTTTGTATGCATCTGAGGGTTGGACAATGAATCACAATGATAGAAGAAGAATCAAGGCCATTGAGTTGTGGTGTGGGAGATATGTACTGAATACCCCATGAAATCTCAAAAGAACAAACAATTATGATTTGGAGGAAGTGTAACCTGACTGCTTCTCAGAAGCAAGGATCATAAAACTTCATTTCACGTGCTTTGGGCATGTTTTTAAGAGGAGCCATTCTCCTTGGAAAACTAGAGCTTTCCTGTTGTTTACACCCCTTCACAGAACACATTCCCAAACTTTAAAAAATCAGTATTTATCTTTTATAAAAAATAAATCTATCACTTTTCTGAAAGTTTTTCCTATACCCACCCTCCTGTCCCCTTGAGAACTGCTGTGTTCTTATTGGAAGGGCTAGCTAGGTCAGTAAGGCAAGAGAAGGAAACACGTTTACATTTAAATGCATTTGCATTTGTAAATTTGTACCTTTAAATACATTTGTACATTTAAATAATTGTAAGAAATTTAAAAATTGTAAATTTGTGCATTTAAATAAATTTGTACATTTAAATACATTTACTTTTAAATACATTTACCTTTGTAAATTTGTACATCTGTAATACACAGGTGATGTAAGAGTATGCATAGACTTAATAATCTCAGTGTTGACATAAACGTTGTAGCATTCAACGAGCACATGATTTAGGGTTCCTTATTGATTCAATGACTGGAGTAAGAGGATAGGTGTGTAAGAGACAATAAGGTTGGCATCAGATAGAGCAGGTTTCAGGGCTTTTGTACATAGGGTCGTTATGAGTCACAAGTGACTCAGTAGCACATAACAACAACAACTGCAGAAAGAAAACAAAGTTCCTTACCATCAGGAGAATAGGCAGTATCATGATAGATGGAAAAAAGATTGAGGTTATTGTTCTTTCTTTTTGCTCAGATCTACAATCAACATTCTTGGCACCAGCAGTTGGGAAATGAAAGGATGAGTTACATTGGGAAAATCTGCTATCAAGGACCTCTCCAGAGTGCTAGAGAGCAATGATGTCATTAGCACCTGGAGTAGGCCATGGTCTTCTCAGTTGCTTGCTGTGCATCTGAGAGCTAGAGAATGAATAGGGATGACAGAGGAAGAATCTTGTGGTGCTGAAGAAAAGTATTAAACATACCATGAACTGCCAAAGGAAGAAATAGGTCTATTCTAGAGACCTTCCATCAGGTTTCCGAGACTTGCTATCCTCTTGATTGCCTGTCATTTGTGGAGCTGCTGGTGGATTTGAAACTCTGATCTTTTTTGTTTAGCAGTACAACTTTTTAATTACTACACCGGCATGGTTTCTTCTCCCAAGAGCAAATGGAGGAAAATGTCTGGCTCACCTTACTTGCTGTGTGTGTGTGCCATTGAGGCAGGACTGACCTAACCCTCCAGCAGGTTTTCAGAGGCAGTTAATCATAGGGGAGGGGCTTGTCCCTTCTCCTCCCATGGAGCAGCTGCTAGATTTGAACTGTATGCCTTTGGCATTGCAGCACAGCTTCTTCCCACTAGTCCAGCAGAGCTCCCTGGCTCGTCTTAGAATTCCCCTTATTCTCGCGTAGTCTGTACAATGTTACACTGTCCAGCTGTTGGAAGCCACCAGTGGCTCCAAAGGAAAAGGATGAGCAGTCTCCTATTGCAAATTACAACTCAGACTCCATGGATGGTTGCTTATGAGTCCAAAAAGACAGGGTTGGTGTTTTTTTTTTTTTCTTTTTCATATTTTGTTAAACATTTTACTTCGTTTGCATTTCCTTTATTCTTACCCTAAACATAGAGCTTGGAAACAGGAATAGCATCCACTTTCTAAACAGAATGCCTCTGGAAACTCTATGAACTTTGAAAAAGGTCTTTTGTTCATAGGATCATTATGAGTTGTGCTCAACTCAATGGCAAACAATAATAACAACAAATATAGAGCAGTGAATTCCTGGTCAAGCACAAATACTTAAAACTTTTTTTTTTTTTAATTTAGACCAAAAAGCTGGAGTCTTCTGTTCCAGAGGACTAAATTCGGTGATGGTTTCCTAGTATGCATGACTGGGCCACTAGTCTTGCAATTATATGCTATAAACAGAAGCCAGTCGGTTTTCCAGGAAAGTGTGTAAACATATCCATTTTGGTGAATTTCAGTAATTTATCACTGGGATATAAACTAAGTTTTGGGTCAAAACATCATATCTCTTTTCATTAGTTAAAACTAGTCTTTACAATACTCTATCCATTGGTGAGGGCTCAGTTATTGGCAATACTTCAGTCTCTCCCCATCCTCATCCACAAGCTGTTCTCAAAACAGCAAAGATAAATTATACCATTGTCGTTGGAAGGAGGAGATTTCTAGACAAATGACTTGTCAGTCTTGAAATTTTTTTAAACAGACTTCTCTATGTGCTTTCCGGGGAAGTGCCCATTAGAAATCTTAAGTAGATTCTACAGTCCAGCACATTAATAGAAGATGATTCTTGACTTTATAGAAAGCCAAATGGCTCATGTCATGTTTAGTCTTCAGTTTGCTATTTAGCTGTTTACTTACCTTTTTATTTGTTTATCTTCTTTCTGAAGACTAGATTTCAGTAAATTCTACATTTAAAATTATTCTTTTTAAAAAATGTATGTGTGGAAAATATGTTTCTACTTCAGCCTCCTTGAGTCCGGTAAAGAATCTCCTATTTTGTTAGGGGATTAATCTATGTTAAGATATGGCTGCTGTGTTCTGTGGCTTGACCTTTAAACTAGACTTCAGGTTTCCATCAGATTCTTGCATTCCAATTCCTTTTGACTCTTATGATGAGCTATCATGTAACAGGGTGACACTTGTAAAGTAGTAGGGATAAGGCTGTCACATGAGGGCCACTCTTTAAGGAATATCAATACACCCAGTGATACTGAGGGATATATCATTACAAATAGGATAGTGAGCAGGAAAAGGAAAGATAGCTATTGTCTACTCAAACATTACTGGGCAAAGAAGAAAACTTTAGGCTTAATGTGGAATGAATGAAGTAGGTACTCAGTAATATATTTTTTTTCAGTAATATATTTTAAGCACAAAATTAGTTATATCTTTTCTGACATATTATCTGCACATGTTATTAACAACCCTCATTTATAGATTATCAAATAATATTATTATTGCTATTTTAATAATGAGGAAACTAAAATGATTTGTTTTTCAGCAATTTATCTAAGCAAATATGTACAAAAAATTCCAGCATTCTGGCATTCCTATCCCTCTAGGAAGTGCTGATGGCTTAGTAGTAAGGAATCATGCTGCTAATGCAAAGGTATGTGGTTCAAATCCATCAGGCGCTGCATGGGAGAAAGATGGTCAATCAACTCCCATGCAACTTACTGCCTCTGAAAACTTGCTGGAGATTTTCAGACCAACTATGGGTCAGTTCTGACTTGACAGTACACAACAACAACATATCACATCCCTTTTGCAGACTGACTCCAGCTTAATATTCTAAGTCCATTGTGTGGATCCAGTGACACATGTCAGTTGTCAGGAAAAAGAAACTTACTTTAGGTAGTTTAAGATTGGATTGGATTTGGATCCCATCAACAAACGAAAGGCTAGAGAAGCTCTGGTATATTCACACAATGGAATACTATGCAGCATTGAAAAATAAGGAACTCATGAAATATGCAAAATGGATGACTGGAGGACATTATGCTGCGTGAAGTATCTCAGTCACAAAAGGACAAATATTGGATAGGCCACTGAAATGGGAGTGACTTCAGGGTTGAGGGAAGACAGAAAAGGAGGGGAGGAATGATGTATATTGCATTGAAACAGATGAGGGAGAGAACTGTTTAAAGGGGACATATGAATGGGTGTCCTTGTCATTACAGAAGTCCAGAGGGAGGGCTTCAGGGTGGAGTGGACTTAGAGGGAAGAATTGCATAACAATGAAAGAGTTTTTCTTTTACTTTTCAAAGAGAAGAGTGAATTTGGGGGGAGAGGTTGGGCAGGGAGAAAAATGTAACAATGAGTGAATGAATGAATGGAAACCCTAAGTCTCTGTAAACTTTCATTGAAATTAATTTTTTTAAAAAAAACACTGGAATGATATAAGAAAGTGGATATAAATGTTTGGATTGTGGGGTGAGTATCAACCTTTACTTGCACCACATGTAAAAAGTTAACTTTCCATGGATCAGGTATATCAATATGAAAGCCTTAAAGATGAAAACTCTAGAAGAAAATGTTTGTGATGTGGTGATTTGTTATTGTTGTTAGGCACCCTTGTGTCAGCTCTGACTCATAGCAACAGTATTTTCAACAGAATAACACACTGCCCAATCCTGCATCACCCTCACAATTGTTGCTCTGCATGAATCATTGTTGAAATTACTGTATCAACTGGACTCCTTTTGTTAGGGGCTTTCCACTCTTTCACTGACCCTCCACTCTTCCAAGCATGATATCCTTTCCAAGGAATAGCTTCTAATCTTTATAAATTTCCTTTCTTCTGGAGGCTTTGGGGTTTTCTTGCTGTTCTTGTACCATCTGTTGAATGTGTTGAATAAAAACATGTTGGAGGTTGGTTTTACATCTTTCTTATGTGTGTGTGCTTATTGCTATGAGCTAACTTCCAAGCACTGCCTTTGTTATATCCTAGAGGTTTTAATATGTTGTGTTTTCATTCTCATTTGTTTCAAGGATCTTTTTAACTTCATTTTTCAGTTTTTCTATAACACCAGTGTGCTCAAACAAAACACAGGAATGTATTTTTTTTTCTCCTTTCTTGTTACTAATTTCTAGTTTTTATATCTTTTGAGAAGATACTTTGTAGTATTTCAGTGCTTTTGAATTTTTTGAGACTTGCTTTGTGACAAAAAAATATAAGGAGAATGTGCACATTAGAGGGATATAAATTTTTTGGATACTCTGTCTTTGAGGTCCAGTTGGCTAATCGTATAGTTTTGTATTTTTGCATCTTTATTGAGTTTCTTTCTAGTTGTCCTATTTTTCAGTGAGAGTGGTGTGCTCCTACTTCTATTGTTGTGTTATGTATGTCTTTCTTCAAGTCTGGTAATGTTTCTTTTGAGTATTTTGAAGCTCTGTCATTCAGTGCATAAATATTAAACAAGGTTATATCCTCATGTTCTATTGTGTCTTGTATGTATTATATACATTGTATAGTGTTTTTTCCTTGTTTCATGAGCTGATTTTTACATTGAAGACCATTTTATCAGAGATTAATATTGCCATTTCTGTTTTGGTTTTCTTTTGAAATCAGTGTGATTATCACTGTTGTTGTTGTTGTGTTGTGTTGTTAAGTGTCATCAAGGCTGAGGGCTAGTGTGTTGTGAGTCGGTTTTATGCTGGAAGTTATGATGGTTTCGTGCATTTTGAAGAGGGACACACATAGAATGCTTAAGCTCTTATGGCTTTCTTTTCATCCCAGTTGGATGTCAGCAGATGAGACTTGCCAGTTGAACTGGGGGTCTCTGGCTAACAGTCCACCAGCATGTGGGCATGCCAGAATTTTTAAATGCTGAAATGCATGGTCTTGATTGCAGGCTGAGGGCTGGTGTGTTGTGAACAGGTTCTGTGCTGGAAGTTATGATGGCCTCTCATATCTTGAGGAGGGACACAGATGGAATGTAAGGATTATCACTAGACAAGATTTGATTGCTGTCATTTAGCTGAATTCTTTTTTGCGTTGTTGCCAGTTACTTTGGTCCTTCCCCTTTTCTTTGCTTTCTGTGAGTGCTTCCGTTTGTATTTCATGGGGGTTGGGGGGTGTGGTTCTTGGATTCTTTTCATTCCTGATTTTCTGAGAATTACCCAATTTCTCCTTCACATTTGATGGGCAATTTTTCTCACTACAAGGTTCTCAGACAGTTATTTTCTTTACAACTTTTTTTTTTATGTCATTCCATTGTCTTCTTGCTAAAATGGTTTCTTCTGAGAAGTCAGAGCTTAATCTCATTGGTTATCGTTTGTAGATTACTATTTTTCTCAAGCTGCTTTTATTTGTGTTCAATTTTGAAAAATCTGAGTATGATATATCTTCATGTTTTTCTTGTGGGATCTGTGCTATTTGGGGTTCACTGGCCTTCTTTAGTGTAGGTTTTCTCATTTTCCATGATACTTGAATGTTTTCTTCTAGCCCCTTATCTGCATTTTTCTCAGTACTATTTCTCCCCTTTCCTTGATCTGGGTTTCCACTAACACATGTTGTTTCTCTTGATGTCACCCTACCTAATTCTATCCTTTTTTCCTTCATTTTACTTCCATTTTATCTCTGCTTTTTCTTCTGAGAGAAGGTTAAGGATCTTATCTTCTGTCTTCCTGGCTCATCTCCATTTCTACTATTCTATTCTTTTGTCTTTCCTCACATTGATAGCTTCTATAATGTTGCTGTTGTTATTCTGGATTGCATTTTCATGTTTTTCTGTTGTTTCCAGTATACTATTGATTGTGTCCATTTTGCCGTTTAATTATTTTTTTATTCTTTCTGTCTCATTGTAGCCTCAACTCTTTCTCCCACCATTTGTAATTTCTTGAGCAACATTTCTTGAAATACCATATTGTAGTATTTCCTTCCACCTTCCTACTTCTAAGTATTATACATTGGCTAAATGGTCTGATCTTTTTTGGTGCAGGCTTGTTTTAGATTTCTTTGAGAAGTTTGAAGCTGTATGCTGCTTCTGGAACATTGTGTGTAGCACTACAGGTTGTCCATATAGCTATCTGCTCATTGTCTGTGTAATGATGCTGTTTGGAAGTAGGTGGTAGTTGTGGTCTAGGCCTGGTGAGCTATTATATTTCTTTTTTTTTTTTGTTTTATGTGTGTGTGCAGTAGAACCCACAGTGACAAAGATACCTGAGCCTGTCCAGAGAGGGGTTATTGGGTTTTTTCTTCTTTTATTATTTTGTTCTGTTGCTCCTTGACAGAGGACCTCTTTGAGTTTCTACTTTGGAGATTGTCTATCTTTAGGTTTATCCCTGTATCAATATGGTTTTTAAGATGTGACTGTTAGGGAGTGCTGATTAAGTTTCCTGAGCTGGTGATTGCTGAAAGTGTGGGTTGGCAGCCTGGGAGCCTTCTCCTGGCAGTTGGTAGGCTAGGCTTTTCTTTTTTCTTTTTTTAAATTTATTTATTTTATTTTTATTATTTGTATGTGTGTATACCGTCAAATCAGATTTGACTGGTACAGGAGGAGATGATTCCTCCTTCTCCAGCAAAGCATCTGGTGGATTTGAACAGCACACCTCTGGGACTGCAGTGCAACTTCTTGCCACTAGGCCACCAAAGCTTGCCATAGGCTTTTCTAAAGTCAGTCATTATCTACTGATGTTCCTAGGTTCAGTCGGTGCAGTTAATTTACATAACGGGGCCGGTCTTTCTTTAGGAATCTGCTTCTGTAGGTTCTCATTCACTGCAGATGTGCTGCTCCTTTTGACCCTTGTGTGTAATTTAAGATGTTTAATATGCTCAGCCTGTTTCCCCATGTGGTTCAAAATGGCACCAGCAAGCTCAACTCTCAAGTAGAAGGCTCTTTTCCACATCCCTCCCTTGGGGGACAGGTCCT
Source organism: Elephantulus edwardii (assembly GCF_000299155.1). Taxonomy (NCBI): domain Eukaryota; kingdom Metazoa; phylum Chordata; class Mammalia; order Macroscelidea; family Macroscelididae; genus Elephantulus; species Elephantulus edwardii. The sequence goes on from NW_006399803.1 coordinate 14,926,617, forward strand.
AATAGCATCTTACCTGCCCAGATGAAGGTTTACTAAGTGGACTGTTTACACAGGGATGGATAGGAAGATAAAGGTCTTCTATCCTCAGTGGGGTTCCACTATGTGCCAATGGGATTTTTCTTTCTCTTTTTGTGGAAGCAGAGCTCTGCTCAGCTGGATTGTTTTGTTTGTTACCAGCATCTCACCTGCATTTTTATACTCTCTCATGTTCGATTTTCACTAGGTTCCTCAGCACTTCGGGATATTTAAATTGCTAATTTTTCTGTGTAGTTAGGAGTCTGTGTGAAAATCTTTGTGTCCCTTCTGGAGAGACACAGATCTGCTTCTCTAACTAGATCACCATCCTACTGGAAGTCTGTATAACAATGAAATTCTGCCCAGTTCTGTACTATCCTCACGATCTCTGCTATGCTTAAAAGCCCATTATTCCAGTGGCTGTGTCATTCCATCTCTTTAAAGTTCTGCCTCTCTCTCACTGACCTTCTGTTTTTCTAAGCATGCTGCACTTTTCCAAGGACTGGCCTCTCCTGGTAACATGCCCAAAGTTTGTGGCTCAAAGTTTCACTGCACTTCTTCCAAGGCAGATTTAATTGTTCTTTTGGCAGTCTGTGATATATTTCAGCATTCTTTAACAGCAGCACAACTCAAAGACATCAATTCTCTTTTGGTCTGCCTTATTAATTATTCAACTTTGACATGCTTATGAAGCAACTGAAAATATCATGACTTGAGGGAGGCACACCATAAAGTGAGATCCTTGCTCTTTAGCATTAAAAGAGTACCTTGGGGACATTCTAAAATGCATGCACCATTCTTCCACAACAGTGAATTATCCATCCCAAAATGTCAATAATCTGAGGTTGAAAACTCCTAATAAAAAAGAAAGTCAGGAGTTACTTAGAGACAGAGACAGAGGAGATTGTAAAGAAACATTAAAAACAAAGTTGTGAGGAAATAGAAGTATCCAACATTCCCAGAAACATTTTCCAAATAGTAGTAATGGTGGTTTCTTAAGTACTGGCAGTTTCCTGTATAAGTACTATTCTAGCCATTTTTTAATGATCTTTAGCAGTATCTTACATGTGTGTAATATTAATGATAATGGTCTATAATTTCCACATTCCGTTGGATCACCTTTCTTGGGAATGGGAACAAATATGCAGCTCTTCTAGCCAATAAGCTAGGCAGCTGTCCTCCAAATTTCCTGGCATAGACTAGTGAACACATTCAGGACTGTGTCATTTGGACTATGTCAGTTGGCTTCCGTCAATTTCTGGGGCCTCATTTGTTTGCCATTGCCTCCAATGCAACTTGAACTTCTTTCATTACATTTATTTAGCTCTTAATCATATGCTACTTCCTGAAATATCTCAGTACTGGTCGGTTCTTTTTGGTATGGTGATTCTGTATCATCCTTCCATCTCTGATGTTTCCTGGATCACTCAAGATTTTGCCCATAGCACCTGTAAGTATTGCAACTCAAGCTTGAATTTTATTTTCATTTTTTCCATCTTGAGAAACACTGAGTTCTCTTTTTATTCTTCAATTTTAGGTCTCTGCATATTTCATTATAATAATTAGATTTGTCTTCTCGAGCGGCCCTTTGTGTGTAACGTTTTACATGTTCATTGGTTTTCAGTGCTGCATAATATTCCATTGTATATCATATGACATGAGAGGTTGAGGGGAACATAAGAGAAGAGTGAATAGATAGTGAACACTTTATTGGAACAGATGAGGGAAATAATGGTCCCTTTGCAATCTTCAGCTTTTTTTACTTCAGTATTTCTTACCTTAGTTTGGTTTTCTGTAGGAAATTTTCAGGGACTCTTCTGAGACCCACTTAGATTTTCTTTCTCTTCTGTCTTTGTAGTGACATTTTCATGGATGATATCCTTGATCTCATTACACAACTCATCTGGTCTTCGATCAATGCTTCAAAACTACTTTTAAGATGATTTTTTTTACATCAAAATGGTTTTCTTTATATTTGAGACACAAAAAATGCAAAATTGCTGAGATAGCAAACATTTCCCAGTTTGTTACAATACTGCAATGATGTACAAAAGATCTGATAATAAATGGGCACACATATAAAAATTCATATGTTGTTGTGTTGTTATGTGCCGTCGAATTGTCTGCGACTCATAGCGACCCTATGTACAACAGCCCTAAACCGTGCTCTATCCTGTGCCAATCTCATTGCCTCTGACACACCCATCCCGATTACCCCAGTCACTGAATCAATCCACCTCATAGAGGGTCTTCCCCTCCTGCGCTGTCCCTCTACTCTACCCAGCATGATGTCCCTCTCTAAAGACCTGTCTCCCCTTACAACATGTCTAAAGTATGTCAGACGAAGCCCCAGAATCCTTGCCTCCAAGGAGCCGCCTGGTTTAATCCTCTCTACGATGAATCTGTTTTCTTGGCAGTCCATGGTACATTCAATATTCTTCTCCAGCACCACAGCTCAAAGGCGTCCATTCTCCTTCTGTCCTCCCTAGTCATTGTCCAACTCTCTGATGCATAACAAGTGATTGCAAAAACCATGGCCTGTATCAGGCAGACCTTAGTCTCCAGAGAGACACCGTTGCTCTTGAGTATTTTGGAGAGGTCCCTAACCGCAGACTTTCCCATCGCAATACGTTTTTTGATTTCCTGGCTACTGGCGCCAAGAGTGTTGACCGTGGAGCCGAGCAAACTGAAGCTGTGAACAATTTCAATCTCTTCGCCATCCATCCTGACGCTGCCAATTGGTCCAGTGGTGAGAAACCCTCAGTCCATACTGAAGGCTGCAGTCCTTGACCCTCTGCAGTAAGTGCATGAGGTCCTCCTCAGTTTCAGCGAGCAAGGTTGTGTCATCTGCGTAACGCAGATTGTTGATAGATCGTCCACCAATCCTAGCGCCACTCTTTTCCTCATAGAGCCCCGCCTCTCGGATAATCTGCTCTGCATACAGGTTGAAAAGGTATGGAGATAGGACACATCCCTGACGTACACCCTCCCCAATTTTGAACCATGCAGTGTTGCCCTGCTCAGACGACTGCCTCTTGGTCCAAGTATAGGTTTCGCATTGTTGTTGTTGTTATGTGCCGTCGAGTCGCCTGTGACTCATAGCGACCCTATGTACAACAGCCGTAAACTCCGCTCTGTCCTGTGCCAATCGCACTGTCTCTGACACTCCCATCCCAATTATCCCAGTCACTGAATCACATTAGCACGATTAAATGTTCTGGGGTTCCTATTCTTCTCAGAGTCAGCCACAGTTTGTTATGATCCATGCAGTCAAATGCCTTTGCATAATCAATGCAACACAGATAGACATTCTTCTGATATTCTCTGCTTTCAGCTAAGATCCATCTAACATCAGCTACAATATGCATTGCTTATATACAGTACATGTGCAAAATGTATGGCATTTCAAAAGTGGTATGGAATTGATCTCAGGGGTACAAACAGCAAACAGAAAGGCATCCTGATTTTCTTTTTTAAAAAACAACAAAGGGAAACACAGGAACAGACCCTTGGTTGCTATATTTTTTTTTTCTTCTTAAACTTAGTGCTTCAACAAGCAGGGCTCTGTGGATTGATATCTTTCTCCTTTTTTTCATAAAGTGAGATGCTAAGACATAAAGTGACCATGAAAATAAGAAGAGAAACACCTATCACATGTCGTGTGTCTACTGCAAACAAGAAAAAGAGGAAATTAATTCCTATATAGAAAGGGGTGGGGGAAACCCCAACATAAACAAATCACAAACTTCATATTACTTCTGGATGTGTATTTTCCATAAAGCAATAGAACAAATCTACCCTGTTTTATATGAAACCATAGAGAAGTATCTACATCTTTGTGAAAATTATAGCCTTAACATGGATAATACCTGTTTGGGGGGGCCTCTTTTTTTTTTTTTTTTTTTTGGTAGGTCTCACTAGTCTCAAGTTTTAAATAAGTCAGGTTGGATAGACTCAAGTTCATATTTTGGTTCTTGTTGACTTGTTTTAATTCTCTTCATCTTCAATTTGAACTTGTTTGAACTTGAATATGAGTAATTTATGATCTGTTCCACAGTCAGCACCTGACCTGGTTTTAACTACTGATAATGAGCTTCTCCGGGAGTTTGTTCACAGATGTAGTCAAGCTGATTACTGATGCAGTCCATCTGTAAAAGTTGGTAGACATTCTCAGTTTCTTCATCTTCAGGTTTAAGTGGTTAGTGCATATATTTCAATAATAGTTGCATTAACAGATCTTCCTTCTACATGTCTGCATAGTAGGCTATCACTCACAGCATTGTACTTCAGCATAGATCTTCAAATGTTCTTTTTTTCCTTCTACCTTCTATATACAACAGAGATCTGAACAATGAATAATGTGATGGAATAAGATGCCTTTGAATTGTAGTGCTGGAGAAGAGTGCTGAATATCCCATGGACTGTCAAAAGAACAGACACATGTTTTGTTTATGTACATTGAGTTTTGTACAGTCATCATATACATTGTATTTTATATATTTAATTACTATTGATTGATGCTATTGATCTATTACCCCACCTTTTCAAGTTCCCATTGAATCTGTACTGTTGCTTTACCTCCCCATCCACCTATGAACTTCTGTCCTAGTGATTTCACTCCTCCCCCTTTTTCAATCCCTTTCTCCACTCCCCTTCCCCTGTTGAATATTCATACACATCTTGCTTAGTTATCTTTCTATTTTTGCAATAATGTGGTATTTGTCCTTATGAGACTGAGTTCTTTCGCTTAGTATAATGCTTTCTAGGCTCTCCCATGTATTATTTTATGAAATTGTTGTTCCTTAGTGCTGCGTAGTACTCCATTGTGTGATTGATCTCAGTGCATTAATTGGTTGATGGGCATTTGGGCTCTTTCCATTGTCTTGCTATTGTGAATAATGGTGTCATGAACATTGATGTACATATATCCATTTGTGTCTCGATTCTGATTTCCTTGGGATATATTCCTAGCAGTGGCATAGCTGGGTCTTATGGCATTTCTATGTTCAGCTTTCTGAGGAAAAGCTAAGCTGCCATCCATAGTTATACCATTTTATAACCCCCCCAGGCAATGCGTAAGAGTTCTAATCTCTTTGCATACTCTCCAATATTTATTACTTGCGGTCCTGCTAAACTTAGCTACTGGAAATGAGATGTGATCCATATTAAAGGATGTTGTCCTTGATCATCTCCAGCAAGTGTTTCAAGCCTTCTTTACTGTCAGCAAGCAAGTTTGTGTCTTTTGCATAACGCAGGTTTTTGAAGAGCCTTCTTCCTCTGATCCTGCATTCCTCTTCGTAACTTCCACCGTCAGCGTAGGTACAGAGAAAGTCTAAAACATTGATGCACACACTTTTTAAAACCATGCAATGTTCCCTTGTTTTGTTTGTACAACATCTTCTTGGTCTAGTTATAGATTTTCTATGAGCACAATTAAGTGCTCTGAGATTCCCATTCTTCTCAGTGTTAGTCATATTGTGGTAAGGTCCACAGTAAAATACTTTTGCATAGTTAATAGAACACAGATAGATATGCTTCTTGTATTCTCAGCTTTCAGCCAGGACCTATCTGATATCAGCAATGGTATATCCCTGATGCCACTGCATCTTCTAAACCTACATGAACTTCTTGGACAGAGTTCCTTGTCAATGTACTGTGCCAAAATTCAAAGCTGTTTTGGGATAATCTTCAGAAATATTTTGCCTGCATGTGCTTGTAATTTTAATTAGTATAACAGTACCGTAAGAAGTACTAACTAGAAATTTTAAAGTAGCTATTGACAACTTAGGGAGCTCTGGTGGCTTAATAGCAAAGAGTTGTACTGCAAAAGCATGCAGTTCAAATCCACCAGTTTCTTTACAGAAGAAAGATGGGCAATCTCTTCCTGTGTGATTTATGGCCTTTCAGAATCCACCAGAGTATCAGCTATGAGTCAGTTCTGATTTGATGGCACATAACAACATAATTGACAACATAGATTTCACTGGATTTTGCCTCTCTCCTTGCAAAAACAAATGTACAACGAATGCAAAAATCACATCCATTCTTCTGTTGGCACTTGGGAAGAAATGATTCAATGGATGGAATGCCAGGGAAATTATAAGGAGTTTGAGCAAGTGAAGAAAGTCTTTCTCCTATTGAGTTAAGTGTCATAAAGAAAGAAAACTAATGATGAAGCAATAAAAGTAAAGTGAAACCTTAACTGTGTGTTCTAATCTGATATAAAACCATGCTGGGAATTCTCTTTCATCAAGCTCTGATGAAAGCAATGCTTTCTAAAACGGAGAAAGATTTCTTTATGATCTGAGCTTGTGTGTCTCTTTGTCATCATAAAGCATAACTTCAAAGGCAAATAGTATTAGTGGTTTGGACAATTCTATTAATCCTTCAACCTAATGAATTAATTTATATCATAAGCCAACAATTATTTGTTTCCAAAGGCGGCTAAGGAGTTTTGGTGAGAGCAATTTAACAACCAGATGAAAATCTAGAAGCTTTGTCATTCCAGAGAACTACAGCTGGCAATCGTAATGATGTAGGTTGGAATTCTATTTCTGCCATTTTCCATCTTGACTCTAGGCAGGCTCTTGTGGCTTCGTCCTCAGGATACTGAATTACTATCTCATAGGTTAGGAAGCTCTGGGCTCAGTGGGAAGAAGCTGTGCCCAGAGGCACTTGCTTTCAAACCACCTGCTGCTCCATGGGAGAAAGGCGGACATTCTCTCTTGTGCAACTTACTGCCTATTAAAACCCACTGGAGGGTCAGCTGTGAGTTGGTTTTGACTCGCTGACACACAACAACAACCCAAGAACACATCACTCTGGAAGTTCTAATCTACCAGCTCTATGGAAGAAAGATGAGCAATCTCCTAGCAACATGTCCAAAATATGTGAAATGAAGCTTTGACATTCTTGCCTCCAATGAACATTTGGGCCACACTTTTTCCAAAATATATCTGTTTAATTTTTTGGTGGTGGTGTTGGTTGTTGTTAGGTGCCATCAAGTTGAGCATAACTCATAGCTACCACATAAGCAAAAGATCTGAAACCAGTCCTGTCCTGCACCATCCTCATACTTCCTGACATACAAGAGCCCATTGCAGCAGTCTCCATGTCAGTGCACCTAGTTGAGGGTCTTCCTCTTCTTCACCAGCCCTCCACCCTCCCCAGCATCATGTCCCTCTCCAAGGAAAAGCCTCTGCTAGCAACATGCCAAAATATGGCAAAATATGCCAAAACATGGCAAAACATTCTTCTTGCCTCATAAGGGCACTCTGGCTGCCCCATCTCCAAGAGATATCTGTTCATTCTTTTGGCCATACATGGGATGTTCAGTACTCATCTCCAACACCACAGCTCAAAGGCATCAATTCTTTTTCTGTCATCTTTATTCATTGTCCAGCTTTCAGATGCATCTTTTATTATTATTGTGTTGTTATGTGCCATTGAGTCACTTGTGGCTCATAGCGACCCTATATACAACAACCCTAAACCTTGCTCTATCCCTTGGCAATCTTATTGTCTCTGACATGCCTATCCCCATTACCCCAGTAACAGAATCCATCTCATCAAAGGTCTTCCTCTCCTGCACTGTCCCTCCACCCTGCCAAGCACGACATCCTACTCCAAGGACTAATCCCATCTTGTCACATGTCCAAAGTATGTCAGACAGAGCTTCAGAATTTATTATTATTATTATTAATTGTAGTACATGGGACTCTTCTCCAACACCATAGCTCAAAGGCATCAAAAAGCAGATTACATAACAGAGATCACCACACAGAAGGGAAAAGAAGTGACATGAGGACTGTCAGCCTGTTATTTTTGTGTGCCGTCAAATCCTAACTAACCCATAACTGACTTCGCAGCTGGTTTTCAAAGGCAGTTTAATCACACGGAAGGAGATCCCCATCCTTCTGCTGCAAAGCAGCTGGCAGATTCGAACTGCATGCTTCCAGGATTGCGGTAAAGCTTCTTACTATTAGGCCACCAGAGCTCCCTTCTATAAACCTACATAGAAGGAATTAACATGGTTGAAGCTTTAACTTCTAGAACTGTGAGTAAAGTAACTTGTGTTCTGTAAAGCCACTCACTTTTGCTATACATGTTATGGCAGCACTAGATGATGAAGACATCCAGCTCATAGTGTAAATGTGCAGATTACAATATGTAATAATCCTTGTAACTTAGCAAAGAGTCAAAACATCATAGCCACTATTATTAACAGGATGGCCAGACTCTGAAGAAATCAGCCCAGAGCCTACAATTCATACAATAGCAGTCATTCATAAGGATGAAATTAAAACTAGGACTGAAGTTTACTACCTCAGAATTTCTTATTCTTAAAAAAAAAAGATGCAAAGAACACACATTTCCTCATTGAAAATATTCTACATTTATCTTGCAATTCATTACAAAGTGAGAACACGCCAGAGTCTAATTAACTTTCCCAGTAAGATTATAACTGAGAGTATAGAGAGAGTCTCTCAGCCTGAATAACCTCAACATTTAAAGAGAATATGAAAAGGCAGCAACATTATGAGCCAGCCAGTGTGGTTGAAAGTCTCTCCCCTATGGTGCTCTTGTATAATACAGGATTGATTGGAAATGATGCCCTATTTCCAAGAAGATAAGCATCAGTAGCAGTGGACAGAAAGATGCCAGTTTTCTTTGAAACCTTGTTTTTCAAGTTCCTGGGGTAAAATAAGCCCTTATGTATAAGGAGCAGCTCTCAGCATGTGAACATAATTCATCCTGGAAAATCAGGACACCTGGGGGATTATACTTACCACCTTATTTTCTCTTAAAATAGACATCGCATATTCTGCGGGCAATGTTGGTTAATTCTTAACAGAGGAAAATTCTTTCTAGCCTACTCTTGTGCTGTTCATAGTGTTAACAAATTTTGGTAAGAGTGTGGAAAATTGGAAAACTCATATAATGCTAGTATGAAAGTAAAATGGGACAGTCACTGTTCAAAATAGTTCAGCAAAAAAGTCACTGTACATCACAGATGACTCAGCAGCACGGAACAACACACTCTATTGGTTGTTTTTTTATTTAAGCCTCTTGTTTAGAGTCAACAAGACCTTGGGAAAAGCCTTTGTATTTAAAGTTGGTGGTGGTTATATTTTTTGAGGAACATTATTCTAAGTGGTATAGCACTCATCTGCCAATATGCTGTACTGGTAACCTGGGGTTGCTATGATGCTGAACCTTGTGCCACTGGGGTGTCAAATGCCGTAACAGTTACCCATGGTAGACAGTGTTTCGTGGAGCTCCCAGTTTAAGACAGGTTTCGGAGCAGGAGTGGGATCCACTTCCTAAACAACATGCTCTGGAAACTCTACAAATTTTTATAAATGTCAATGGTTGTAGAGGGGCTTTGAGCCTTTTGTTCATAGGGTCGCTATGAGTTGTGCTAAATTTGAGGGCAATCAACAACAACAAAATCAACTGTGCTGTACCTTCTTTTATCAAATCTCACTCTTGAAGTGATAATTTACTGTTTTAGCTTTGCATAATTATCATACAGAAACAATTAGATAATAAAGGAGTGCCATCATGGAAGTTAATAAAATACATAGCCAGTGGAATATAAGTGTCAAAACTTGCCTTAAGGCCAAATTAGTCTTAAATTCAACTCCAAAAGAAACAGGTTAAGTAAAATATTCATCATGATGCAAAACTTTTGTGCAAGAAAGGATAGTATAAGGAATTGAAATGGCAACCTCCAGAATGTGCATCAATATTTGGAAATTCTGTATCTGATAAGTGTTTATTATTCAGAGTATGTAAAGAACTCCCATAACTCAACAAGACAAACAATCCAATTTGAAAATGAACAAAGGACTTGAATAGGTTTATCTCCAAAGAGGAAATGCAAATAGTCTTCTTTAAAATACATTAAAAGATGTTCTATAGCAGGAGTGGCATCCACTTCCTAAACAACATGACTCCAGAAACATTATAAATTTTTATAAATGTCGATAGTTGTAGAGGGGCTTCAGGCCTTTTGGTCAGTGTCTCTATGAGTCGTACTCGACTCAAAGGCAACCAACAACAACATATCACCAGTCATGGAAGTGCAAACCAAAACCACAGTAAACTATAGCTTCTCACCCACCAAAATTACTATTATCAATTAAATGGAAAATAACAAAATTTGGTGACAGTGCAGAAAAATTGGAAAACTCATATATTGCTATGAATATAAAATGGTACAGCCACAGTTCTAAATAGTTTGGCAAAAAAGTTAAACAAAGAACTCTATTATGTTATTATTAGGTGCCATAAAGTCAACTATGACTTACGTCGTTGTTAAGTGTCATTGAGTCAACTACAACTCATAGTAACCCTATGCTTATTGTTGTTGGTATGTGCCATCAAGTCATCTGTGATCCATAGAGACACTATATGCAGTAGCTCTGATTCCTGCCCTATCTTGAGCCAATTTCATTGTCTCCAATACACTGACCCCCAATACCCCAGTTACTGAGTCAGTCTACCTCATCCAGGGTCTTCCTCTCCTGAGTTGTCCATCTTTCCTTCCAAGCATGATGTCCTCTTCAAGGACTGGTCCCTCCTGGCAACGTGCCCAAAGTATTCAAGAGGGAGTTTCAAAATCCTTGACTCCAAGGAGAAGCCTGGTTTTATCCTCTCCGGGAAGCCCTGTTTGTGTTCTTGGAAATTCATGTTATGTTCAACACTTCACCAGCACCACAACTCAAAGGCATCAATAATTCTTCTATCATCCTTAGTCATTGTCCAGTTCTCTGATGCATAGCAAGTAATTGTGAAGACCATGGCTTGGATCAGGCATACCTCTATGCTTGTAGCAACCCTATTAAAAATAGATCAGGTGCACCTCTATGCTTATGGAAATCCTGTTAAAAATAAAACTGAACCTTTCCCTATCCTACACCATTGGCATGCCTTCCACCAAGCACAAGCTTACTCTTGCAGTCACTGTGCCAATTCATCTCATTGAGGGTCTTTCTCCCTTTCAATGGCCCTCTAACTTTTTTCAGTATGATGTCTTTTTCCAAGGACTGGCTCTCCTGGCTACATGCCCAAAGTATGTTGGACAATGTTTCACCATCTTTGCCTCTAAGGAGCACCCTGGTTTCACTTCCTCCAAGATAAATTTGTTCTTCTGGAAGTCAATATTCTTCACTATTTCAGTCCAAAGGCATAACTTCTTCTTCAGTCTTCCTTATTCATTATCCAACTTTGAGATGCATATCAAACAAATGAAAATACTGTGAGTTGTATCACATGACATAGCAATTCCACTTCTGGGTAAATACCCAAGATGTTGAGAACAGGATTCAAACAGATACTATGCATCAACATTCATATTATTTACAATAACCAAAAGGTAGTAACAACACATGTATCCATCAAGGAAATAGATAAGCCAAATTTAATGTTGCTATTGTTGATTGCACATGAATATTACTCATCGTAAAAGAAAAATGAAGTTCCTACACAAACTGTAACATTGATAAAACCTGAAAATGTTGTTGTTGTTGTTGTTGTTGTTGTTGTTGTTAGGTGCTGTCAAGTGGAGTACAACTCATAATGACCAAATGAACAACAGACCTGAACTCTATCCTTTCCTGTGCCATCCTTTACCATCTCTAAAACACTAGAGCCCATTGCTACAGTTACTGTGTCGATCCATCTCCTTGAGGGTCTTCCACCTTTCCAAGCATCATGTTCCCTTCCAAGCAATAACTTCTCATTATTCTGAGTGAAATAAGCAATACACAAAAGGATAAATATGGTATGATTCTACTTATATGAGTTATGTACAATAGGCAAGTGCACAGGACAAAAATAATAGTAGTAGTTACTAGAGGCTTGGGAAATGGAGATGAGAAGTTACTGTTCAAAGGTTACTGAGTTTGCCTTAGGGATTACAAAAAAGTTTTAGAAATAGATGGTGGCATTGGCTGCACAGCACTGTTTGATTAAGCATATAAATGGTGAAGATTTAAATATAAATATATATTTTACCACAATGTAATTAAATAAACTAATAAAATAATCCCATCTCCTTTTTATGGTAGTATTATCCCCTATTTAAATATCCAATTCCCATGCACAAAATGTTTAGATGAATACTTTTTACTCTTTTGTGGGTTGTCTGAGAATCTGATGAAAGCTACTCTGCAGCAGAAAATGCACAGATGCATTAGATATCCCTAAAAATTAGTATGTAGTTTTATATATTTTACTCTCACATCCAAATCTATTAAAATCCTAGATAAAAATACCATCTCTGAAATATAAATTCCAGTCAAGTTTATGGGCTTCAGAATTATACAGACCTGAGTTAGATTACAATGCCTAGTTATCTGTAACACAGAACATTTTCAATCTAAACCTTTGTTCCGCTACTTGTCTGTCAGTTTGCTGCTATGAGTGCTTGCATGTTACTGTGATGTTAGAAGCCATGCTGTCATTGTTTCAGAAAACAGTAGGGTCGCCCATTGTGGATAGCTTTCAGTAGTGATTTCAGAGTCAGATAAAGAAGCAAAGCTGGCTGTCCACTTCTGAAATAACAGACCTTCAGCAGCCTTTTGAATAGCAGTTAGATAATATCTAATATAGTGCCAGAAGATGGGCCTCTTAGTTGGAAAACATTCAACAATACAACTGGGGAAGAGATGCCTTCTCAAAGTAGAATCTATCGTAAAAACATTAATAAAGCACATAATAAGTATGTGGCACAACTTGAAATGACTAGCAACAGTTGCTAACATCCATAATAAATAGTGATACATGTTATCATGAATTGAATTGTGTCCTTTCAAATATACATGTATATAATGATACAATGTGGAAAATACCTACTAATCTTCTATGGTGTGTTAAACAAAATAAATGTTTGTTGTTGTTATGTGCCGTCGAGTCGTTTGTGACTCATAGCGACCCTATGCACAACAGCCCTAAACTCTACTCTATCCTACGCCAACAGCACCGCCTCTGACACACCCATCCTGATTACCCCAGTTACCAAATCAATCCATCTCATAGAGGGTCTTCCCCTCCTGCGCTCCTCTCCAAGGACCCGTCCCTCCTGGCAACATGTCCAAAGTATGTCAGACGAAGCCCCAGAATCCTTGCCTCCAAGGAGTAGCTTGGTTTAATACTCTCCAAGATGAATCTGTTTGTTTTCCTGGCAGTCCATGGTACATTCAGTACTCTTCTCCAGCACCACAGCTCAAAAGCATCCACTCTCCTGTCCTCCCTAGTCATTGTCCAACTCTCTGATGCATAGTTTTTTTATTCTAAACAAAAAGTTGCTATTAACTGTTTAAGAGATTGGGCTCCAGATGACCAGAAAATAACTTCTGTTTCAATTCAGCAAATATTTATACCAGTTTACTGCCTGGTTGGTTGTGAATGAATGTGGGAAAATTCTGACCATTTGCAATAGAAAATGCCTAAACCAAGACAAAGGAAATATGTCCAAAAAAGAGCCTCAGCAAATCTCGGACTCTGAAATTAGCAGATTGGAGGGAATGTAGAGACATTACAATTATATGAAACTCAATAACAACAACAAAGGGAAATCAGTCAGTCTGTAGATAACATTGCAGGAATTTATGAGAAAGGAGATAAACCAAATATAGTAGTAGTATATTGACTAACTTTAATTAATAATGATAATTTCTAAAATCCCACAGCTAAAGATTTTTTGTTAACTGTATCAGGCTGCTGGTGGATGTTACTTATTAAATAAATCCACAGATACAATAAAGCAATACTGGATAGGTCACTAAGCTCCATTTATATTAGTCTTTGCCTATTATCCAAATGTTGTTGTTGCTGTTAGGTACCATCAAGGCAAGTATGACTCATAGCGACCCTATGAACAAAAGATCTGAAACCAGTCCTGTCGGGCACCCATCTTCACACTTCCTGACACACAAGGGCCCATTGCAGCAGTCACCTTGTCAGTCCACCTAGTTGAGGGCCATCCTCTCCTTCGCCGACCCTCCACCCTTCCTAACATCATGTCCCTCTCTAAGGAATAGCACCTTCTAGCAATATGTCCAAAGTATGTAAGGTGAGGCCTCATCACTACTGTTTGAAAAGAGCAAGACACACTAGGAAGCAGGAGGAGCCTTCTACTTCCTAAATAAAAAGGTTTGAAAACCTTATGAACATTAAACAAAGAGGATCATCTAAATAGATACCCTTTAATGCTGTAATAAAGAGGTTTTATCAGACTGGCATGAAGTAACTTGAAGTCAATCTTTAAATCCACCCAACCAATTCAGTAGTATAGTGTCTCATTACTTTGGGTATGGATTTTTAATTGTGAGCCCATACCTATAAAAAAGTAAAATAAATAAGGGTGGGGAATGACAAAGAAGAAAGGAAAGTGATTATAGTCTTCTTTTCCTCTTACCACTATGACCACTTTTCAGTCTCTTTTGAAGCCTTTTTTCCTAAATTTCTTCTTCCCACCCCAAAACTGAAATGTCAAAATCAGTTGTCTACACAGGAGGGGCAGGCAATGTGAAGTAAGAAACCAGCTACTGATTGTGGTCATCTGAAGACATGTCTGTGTGCTAACTGGATAGTCTATCCACAGCTTCCATGTGATTTCCATCCAAGAAACATAGAATGTCAAATCTTTTGTTTTCCAAGACAAAATGCAAATACGTGTTTTTTTAAATACCCTAACTTTTAAATATTATTCATGTTTATAAACAAATACTGATCATGCCAAGTAAAACATGTCAGGGGCCACCAGGTTGAGCATCTGGCTCTAGTTTTTGGTTTTCCCCCTAACTTTGTCCCTGGGTTACAATGTCTTTCTAGGAAAACAACTTAAAATTGCCTCTACTCTAGGTGCCAGACTCGAAATGTAGTTTCTAATTCCACATCTCCCTCCTGTGTATGTGTATAATAATAAATAATAAAAATATATACTAAATAATATATACATATTGCCACAGGCATTTCCGATATAACATATGCAAAACTGAATTTCTGATCTATCCCAACATCTATTCCTCCTTCATTTTCCCATCTCAGTTAATAGTTCCTGTATTGCTCAAGAAACATGATAATTATTCTCTTATTTTTTTGGCTGCTATTGTTCTTTTGCTGCATTTGCCCATGTTGTTGTTATGTGCCGTCGAGTCACCTGCGATTCATAGTAACCCTATATACAACAGCCCTAAACTCTGCTCTGTCCTGTGCCAATCGCACTGCCTCTGACACACTCATCCCAATTACCCCAGTCACTGAATCAATCCACCTCATAGAGGGTCTTCCCCTCCTGCGCCGTCCCTCCACCTTACCAAGCATGATGTCCATCTCCAAGGACCGTTCTCTCCTTACAACATGTCCAAAGTATGTCAGATGAAGCCCCAGAATCCTTGCCTCCAAGGAGAAGCCTGGTTTAACCCTTTCCAGCATGAATCTGTTTATTTTCCTAGCAGTCCATTGTACCCTCAATACTCTTCTCCAGCACCACAGCTCAAAGGCATCAATTCTCCTTCTATCCTCCTTGGTCTTTGTCCAACTCTTTGATGCATAACAAGTGATTGCAAAGACCATGGCCTGTATCAGACACACCTTAGTCTCCAGAGAGACACCATTGCTCTTCAGTACTTTGGAGAGGTCCCTAACAGCAGACTTTCCCATGGCAATACATCTTTTAACTTCCTGGCTACTGGTGCCAAGAGTGTTGACTGTGGAGCCAAGCAAACGAAAGCTGTGAACAATCTCAACCTCTTCACCATCCATCCTGATGCTGCCAGTTGGTCCGGTGGTGATAATCTTTGTCTTCTTGACATTGAGCCTCAATCCATATTAGAGGCTGCAGTCCTTGATCCTCTACAGCAGGCGCTTCAGGTCCCCCTCAGTTTCAGCCAGCAGGGTTGTGTCATCTGCATAATGCATATTGTTCATAGATCTTCCACCAATCTTGACCCCACATTTATCCACATAGAGCCCAGACTCCAAGATAATCTGTTCTGCATACAGGTTGAAAATGTATGGAGACAGGACACATCCCTGGCATATGCCCTTCGCAATTTTGAACCACGAAGTGTTTACTTGCTCTGTTCTGATGACTGCCTCTTGGTGTAAGTATAGGTTTCTCTTTTTTTTTTTTGTATATACAAAAACCTTTGCCCATATCAAAGGATTATTGTGAAAATTTGATAAAGATCAATTTGATGTTTTATTAAGTTTACCAGAGAAAGAGGCAAAATTTACTAGTAATATATATATGATTAATAGGAATTTAACAATTTCTAGCTAGTACTACCTACAGAAACTGTCTAAAAGTTTCTAAACATTTGTCTAAATACAACATTTTTATTTGTGTGATGTTAAACATCTGCTTTGATTATCACGGATAGAAATCTGTGTTCTAAAATTATAGAGCAAATCTAATTTAATTTAAAATAATTTTTTATTGAAAAATGAACAGATGAAGAGAAAGGTGTGATGTTACATGATAGAAATTGAGCTCCTATGCAAATCTCTTTATTTCTTTGAATTCACCATCATGTGTGCAAGGCTATTTTGATTTCCAAAATAGTATAATGAATCCAGCAGGTCATAGTTACAGCAGGCCCCAAGGCCCGTTCTTATTTTAATTCACACCTTCTCATTTAAAAAACACCAACGTGTAAATGAATCTATGAAGTCTATTAAAGCTGGTGGTTGGAAAACCAGGAGTCAAGGTGAGAAGCTGCCATTTTTTGGTGGCAGTGAATTCTGTCTCTATAACTAGAACTAAGTCTACTTCCCTTTTTATCCTGTCAGTCTGCAGCTCCATAAAAATTACTCTGTGATTAGCTTTTTAGTTGATCTCCAGTTTAAACAATTATGGACTGAAAACATTGGCATTTTATGAGATGAGTTGGTTGGTGGGCCAATGCAAAAAAAATTAAGAAATGGAAATGAAATTCCCTACAGAATATAGCCTTCATTCCTTTACCTCTGGGAATAAAAGGTATTGAGTATTCATAACATTTGCATATAATGAATTCTAACATTCATCCATATCTCAGAGTGCTTGCTGGGGCTGGGCCCTGGGCTCCACCCTTTGTGTAGGAGTAGTTACATAGTGGAGATCAGGGAGAACATCCAAGTGCTGCCTCTCCTCCTGTATTAGCAATAAGTCTGGGGTGAACCTGGGGCAGCGGGGAGGAGCGGTTTGTAAGGCGAGGCAGCTAGAGGTCCCTGGGGCTCTGGCAGCGGAAGCTGATGGGGGACAGGATGGTTGTCCTCAGGGATGGGCAGCACCCACTGCCCAAGCTGGGAAGAGAGGAGGTCGGGAAAGGCATGAAGACCTAGGTTTATTTTTTAATGTTTTTAATGAATAAGTAACACCTCACACACACACACATACATGCACACACACACAACATTTAGAATCTTAAACTTTGCCAAGAACAGCATAAAGATAAGGAACTGACAACTACTTACACAAACAGAACAGAAATGTTATCATACATAACAAGAACTTTACATAAATGTCACAGGACCAGCAGGCAGTATCAAACATTAAGAAAGACAAAACAATCTTTCTCCTAAAGAAGCAAATAAGACCAAAGACCCAATGAATACAACAGACATGGAATGGTAGAAGAAATATACTGAAGTAGAGTTCCAAGAATGGGTACTATAGAAGTTACAAATGATGGAAAAGGCGAAACCATAAATAAAGAATTGAATTAATTTTAAAAACCATCATAAGACAGAACACTACCATCACAATTCAAAAAACAACAGAAAAGCATGAAAATTCAATCCAGAGTATCAAGACGACAGAATTTATATCTATAATATTCCAGAACTTCACAACACTATGGAGGCACAAAAAAACAGAACAGAGAAAGATGGAACACAAAGGATGAAACAGAGAATCAGCAAGATAGAAGACAAAAGCCTTAATGAGAACTTATAAGAGGAAAAGACAGCAAGAAAATGTTAGAATCATGTGGGGTGAACAAACAAAATACACATCATTGGAATCCCAAAGAGAAAGGGTGAAATGAAAACACTGAAAGAATTATGGAAGAAGTACTAGAAGAAAACTTAAGTTTCTTTAAAAAAACCAGAAGATACACATCCAAGAGGCTCAGCAATTGCCAAACCAACTGAAGAGAAACATCAAGACATGTTATAGTCAAATTCTCCAAAAATCAAAAACAAAGATAGATTACCAAAAGCAGCACAACAAAAACAGTCACCTACAAAGAAGAACCAATTAGATTAAGCTCTAATTTCTCAGTAGAAGCCATGTGATAAAGAAGAAAATGGGATAACATTTACAGTAGGCTGAAAGAAACTCAGGATCTTATACCCAGCAAATCTATTAATCAAATATGAAGGAGAAATAAGGTGATTTGCAGAAAAGAAGGAACATAAGGAAGTCATGAAAACAAGACCAACTGTTAAAAAAAGAAAGGAAAGGAAACAAAGGAAAGTCCATTACATAGAGACATCAGAGGAAAATAATTAGTGATAACAGAAAAAGGAACAGCAAAATGGCAACAATAAAACTTGACCTATCAAGAATTGCAATGTGAATGGCTGAAATGTACCAAATAAGAGAAAAAGCATAGCAGAATGAACAAAAAACCCAAAGCCTATGAATATAGGAACATTTAAGAAATGAGGAGAGATAGACTAAGAATCAAAGGGTGAAAAAATATTAAACAAATAGTATCATAAGAAAGCTGGTCTGAAAAACAATGTACTAGAATTTTTTAAATAATAAAAGAAAGAAACTGGAGTGGCAGTTCTAATCTATGATAAAATTGACTTTAGAATGAAAACCCTCAAGAGATAAGGAAGGACACTATATAATAAATAAAGGCACAATAGATCAAGAGGAAATAACCTTAATTAACATCTGTGCACCTAATGATAGAGCTGCAAAATACATAAAGCAATGGTTAACAAACTTGAAGAAAGAAATAAAAAACACCACAATAGGAGCAGAAGACTTCAATATACCATTCTCACCAAAGGACAAGTCAAATCAAAAGAAACTCGGAAAAAATATGGAAGAACTAAACAACCCAGTCAACTCAACCTCATAGACATACTCTAGATTCTTCACCCAACACTACATCTGCTTTCTTCTCAAGTGCACTTGGTATATTCTCCAGGATTGATCACAGAGTAGAACATAAAGCAAGCTGCAACAAAATAAAAGACAGTGGAAAAAATAAAAAATACCATCTCAGATAACAATGTTATAACTCTAGAAGTTAACAAGAATATGAGAAATGAAAAAAGAACACCCACGAAAGCTAAAATAACACCTTGTTTGAGCATTACTGCATTATGTTGTTAGATGCCATTGAGTTGACTATGACTCACAGAGACCCTAAGGACAACTGAGCTAAACATTGTCCTATACTGACTGTGCCATTCTCACAAACTCTGATACTCAAGCCCATTGCCTCAGTCATGGTGTCAACCACATTGTTGAGGGTCTTCCTCTCTTTTGTCACCTCTCCACTTTCCCAAACTTGGCATCCCTTTCCTAGGAATAACCTCTTCTATCAACATGTCCTCATTACCCAGCCTCCTGGATAATCTGTTCTGCATATAGGTTGAAAATAAATGGAGATAGGACAGATTCCTGACATACTACCTTCACACCTTTAAAACATGCAGTGTTCCCTTGCTCTGTTCTGACAACTGCCTCCTGGACCAAGTACAGGTTTTGCATAAACACAATCAAGTGTTCTGGGATTCCCATTCTCCCCAGAGTTTGCCACAGTTTGTTGTGGTCCACACAGTCAAATGCCTTTGCATAGTCAATGAAACACAGATAGACATTCCTCTGGTACACTGCTTTCAGCTAAGATCCATCTAACATTAGCTACAACATCCCTAGTACCAAGGCCTCTTTTAAACCCAGCCTGCACTTCAGGAAGTTCTTTGTTGATTTTGGATAAACAGTCATTTTTTGATAAATTTCAGTAGAGTCTTGCTTGCATCTGATATGAATGATATTGTTTGATAATTTCCATACTCTGTCAGATCAACTTTCTTTGGAATGGGAACAATTATCTATCTCTTCCAGTCAATTGGCCAGGTGGTTGTCCTCCAGATTTCTTGACAAAACTTGGTAAGCACATCTAGGGCAGCATCTGTTTGTTGAAGTATATCAATTTGTATACTGTCAATTCCTGGGGCCTTATTTTTGCCAATTCTTTTAGAGCAGCTTTAACTTCTTCCTTCATCACCACAGGTTCTTGCTCATATATTGTTCATGAAATTCTCTGTGTCTGCCAATTCTTTTTTGGTACAATGAGTATATATTCTTTCCATCTTCTTTTAATACTTGCTGGATCATTTAATATTCTGCCCAAAGCATCCTTAAGTATACTCGATACTTGAATTTGTTCTTCAGTTACTTGAGCTTAAGAAATTGTGAGTTTGGCCCCTTTGATTTTCTGATTCAAGCTCTTTGCACATTTCATTATAATACTTTACTTTGTCTTCCCACACTGCCCTTGAAATCTTCTTCCCAGCTCCTTAATATCTTTATTCCTTCCCTTTGCTTTGGCTTCTCTGTGCTCTCAGATAGCTAGACAATGACTAAGGATGTTCAAAGGAGAATTTATGCCTTTGAGCTGTGTTTGAGTGTTGTTAGAGAAGAGTATTGAATATACCATGGACTGCTAAGAGAAAGAACAGGTTTGTCTTGGAGAGGGTTAAACCAGGTTGCTCCTTGGAGGCAAGAATTCTGAAGCTTAGTTTGACATATTTTAGACATGTTGCAAGGAGGGACTAGTCTTTGAATAGGGACGTCATGCTTTGGAGGGTGGAGGGACAAGGCAAGAGAGGAAGACCCTCAATGAGATGGGTTGATTCAGTGACTAGGATAAAGGTGTTAAGTATGGCAGAGACAATTAGATTGGCACAGGATAGAGCAGGGTTTAGGGCTGGTGTACATAGGGTCACTATGAGTTGCAAGTTGACCTGATGGTACATCAGGACAAGAATAAATATGCTCAAAACATATAACACTTCATCTTTGACTCCAAGGAACACTCTGGTTGTACCTTCTCCAAGAAGTATGTTTGTTCTTTTAGCCTCCCATGAAATCGTCAACACTCTTCTCCAACAGCACTGTTCAAACACATCAATAATTCTTCTATCATCCTTATTCATTGTTCAGCTCTCTGATGCATAGCTAGTGACTGAAAAGAGTATGGCCTGAGTCAGGCACACCTTAATTTTCAAACTGGCACCATTGCTCCTCAATAATGTGGAGAGGTCCCTGACTACAGACTTTCCCAGTGAAATAAATATCCTGATCTCTTGACTACTAGTTCAAAGTGTATTGATTGTGGATCCAAGTAAGATGAAGTCATTAACAGTCTTATCCTTTCTTTACCTATAGTGATGTTGCCTATTGGTCAGTTGGCAAGAACATTTGTTTTCTTGATTTTGAAATGCAATATTGAGGGCTGCAGTGTATAACCTTCTGCAACAAATGCTTCAAGTCCTTCTCACTTACAACAAGCAAGGTTGTGTAATCTGCGTAGTGAAGGTTACTGATAAAGTCTTGCTCCAATGCCACATTTTTCTTCAGAGTCCACCTTCTCAAATAATTTGCTAAACTGTGAGACTTGTCAGTTTGTTGTATTGGGATGTTGATCTGCATATTGCTGATTACTTTGGATATCTGTGTTCTTGCTTTTTTATCAGTGTTCGAATTAATGCAGCACAGATCTATCAGTTTGTTGTACTTGTGGGTTGTTGTGATGCTGCAAACTGTGCCACTGGTGTTTCAAATGCCAGAAGGGTCACCCATGATGGGTAGATATTAGTGGAGCTTCAAGATTAAAACAGGCAAGAAAGACAGATTGGTCATCCACTTCTGAAATAACAGGCCTCTGAAAATTCTATGAACAACATAGGGACACAAATAGATATAGTATTAGAGATAGAGCCCAGATTGGCAGTCAACCAAAATGAGGAGAAGCATCTGCCAGCATCCTTGAATAGTTAGAGCATGGATTGTGTGGTGTATGAATGTCGGAAAACTAGAAGTTGTGAAAATCGAATAGAACACATGAACATCAACATTCTAGACATTAGTGAGATAAGATGGACTGGCTTTGGCCACTTTAAGTCAAACTGTAGTATAGAGGAAATAAAAAGTTCCTTGAAACAAATTAAAATGGAAATATGTCATATCAAAACCTCTGAGATACAGTTAAAACACTCCTCAGTGATCAGTTTATAGCAATAAACAAATATTTGAAAAAGAAGAAAAGAGCAAAATAAACTACTAAGTCAATACCTTTAGCAATTAGAAAAACAACAAGCTAATCCCACAGCCTCTAGAAAAAAAGGAAATTATAAAGTTAAGGGCTGAAATCAAAGGGATAGAAAAATCCAGCACCCCTTCCAGATTTAATTACTCAGCAATGTAGAAAAAAAATAAATCATCAACAAAGCCAACAGCTGAAGAATCTGTTCTGTAAAAGGATTAATAAAGTAGACAAATCACTGACAAATTTATCAAAAGACATAATTTGAATAAGAATGAAAAGAGGTAACATCACAACAAGCTCAAATAACATCAATAATATCAGAATATTATGGAAAGTAATGCTGACATTTTAAAGCCTAGAGGAAATGGACAAATTCCTAGGAATCCTCTCCCTACCCAAATTGACACAGACAGAAATAGGATAATTGAAAAAACGTATAAAAAAGAAGAGATTGAGCAGGTCTTAAAAGGATTACCCCTACCCCACCCACACCATGGGAAAAAAAGAAAAGTCCTAACATACATGGCTTCAAAGGTGAATTCTAGCAAATAGTCAAAGATGAACTAGCACAAATTCTACTTATTTTTAAAAACAGAAAAAGAAGGAACACTCTCAGAGTCATTCTATTAAGTAAACATAACCCTAATACCAAAACTGAGTAGAAACATCATGCATACCCAGAAAAACTCTATAGATCAATAGCTCTTGTGAACATAGATGCAAAAATCCTTGACAAATTCTAGACAATGAAACCGAACAGTATATAAAAAAATAATTAATCATAAGAAGTGGGATTCATAACAGGAATGCATAGATGGTTCAACATAAGAAAAACAGCGTAATTCATCACATTAACAAGCAAAGAACAAGAACCAATGATCCTATCAATTGTTGGAGAAAAGGTGTTTAGAAAAATCTAGCACCCTTTCCAGATTAAAATACTCAGGAAAAAAAATAGGGGGAATTTCCTTAACATATACACATCAAACTGAAAGCCAACATTCTCAACATACAATCCTTGCTTGCTGAAACTGAGGAGGACATGAGGTGTTTGCTGCAGAAGGTCAAGGACTTTTAGTCTTCAATATGGATTTTAGGTCAACATCAAGAAAACAAAGATTCTCAAAATTTTTCTATCCATTCTTTTGTTGATTGGCACTTGGGTTGCTTCCATAAACATGGATATGCATATATCAGTTTGGATGGCTGTTATGATTTCTTTAGACCATGCAGCACTGAAAAACAATGAACTCATAAAACATTACACAACATGGGTGACCCTGTAGGACATTATGTTGAGTGAAATATCTCAGTCAAAAAAGGGCGAATATTGCATAGCGCCACTGTTATAAAACAGGTCTGACATGAGGGTTTGGGGAAAGAATAAGATATAGAGAGAACAGATAATGAACATTGCACTGGAAGAGATGAAGGAAAGAACTGTTTAAAAGGAATGTATGATTAAGTATTATATGTAAGACAACATCCCAGAATAAGAGATATATTGCAAAGAGGACTGGAGGGACTAAGGAGAGGGTGATAATTGTGCAACAATGAAAAATATTTAAAAGGGAAAAAAAAACACAGAAAAAGTGAACTTGATGAGGGGGAACAGGAGGAAAGGAGAGGATAAAAATATGCAACTTTCCTTAAACTTTCTTTAAAATCACAATAAAAATAAAAAGTTTTATTTAAACAAACAAACAAAAAAAAACCCACCACAAACAAAGATTCTCACCACTGGGCCAAATGACAGTTTCATGACAGTCGGAAAAGAGACTGAGATTGTTAACAGCTTTAGCTTGCTTGGTTCCACAGTCAACACTCTTGGCACTAGCAGTGAGGAAATCAGAAGGTAAATTTCATTGGGAAAGTCTGCTGTCAAGGACCTCTCTAGAGTACTAAAGATCAATTATGTCAGTTTAGAGACTAAGGTACACCTGATCCAAACCACAGTCTTCACAATTACTTGATATGCATCAGAAACCTGGACAGTGACCAAGGGTGGTAGGAAGATGCCTTTGAGTTGTGGTGCTTGAGAAGAGTATTGAACATACCATGTACTACCAGAAAAACTAACAACAGGTCTGTCTTGGAGAGGGTGAAACCAAGCTTCTCCTGGAGGCAAGGATTTTGACCCTCTATCTCACATACTTTGGGCACATGGCCAGGAGGGACAAGTCCTTGGAGAAGGACATTATGCTTAAAAGAGTGGAGGGACAGCACAGGAGTGGAAGACTCAAGATTGATGGATTGGCTCAGTGACTGAAGAAATGGAATTAGGTCTGTCAGAGAAGATGAGATTGGCTTAAGATAGGGCAGGCTTCAAAGCTAGTGTATGTTGGGTCACTAAGAGTCACAGTCAAGTCAACGGCACATAATAACAACAAGGGGAAACAGCCTTTTCCCCTCAAACTGTAAAACAAGAAGACAGAAGCAGGCCTATCATACTGGGGCAAAGAAGGAGACCCCAGCTGCCAGCTCCTCCAAGGACAACTGGATGAGAAGTGAGAGGCATCAATTATTATCTTTATTCACTGTTAATAGAGTTGCTATACATCTGGACAATGTATAGCAACTCTGTAACAACAGATCAAAACCTTGTTCTCTCCTGGTCCATCCTCAGTCTCTGCCACGCTCAGATCTACTGTTACAGTCACTGTGTCCATCCATCTCATTGAGGGCTTTCCCCTCACTTGTTGAACCTCTACTTTTCCAAGGAAAATGATATCTTTGCCAGACAACATGTCCAAATAAGTGAAACAAAGTTTTCACCATCCGTGCCTCTAAGGAGCACCCTGGTTACACTTCCTCCAAGACAGAGTTGTTTGTTCCTTTGGCAGTCCATGGGATATTAAAAAATCTGTTCTTAACACCACAATTCAAAGGCTTCAATACTTCTTCTGTGTTCCCTAGAAACTGAAACTCACTCTGTTGTCCACCTTCCAAAGGTTACCTACCTGCTCCAGTCATCTTATTTGTTATTGCTTAAAATATTCTTTTTCTCGTTTATCTGCCTAAAATGGAAATTATCCTTTAGTACACAATTTATATATCCCACCTCAATAGGAAGCCATACCTTACTCACCAAATATTTCTGTAGCTTTTTTACCTACTCCTCTTATCTGTTCCTACCATAACTGGTAAAACTTCCAGTGTTATGTAGTGCTTTTCTTATGTGTTATAATTGCCTCATTAATGGTCTACCGTTCTTGCTAGACAGTAATCTCTTTAAGGACTCAGATCTTACTCTCACCTGTAGCTAGCATCTAACACAGCATGAAGTACATAGTAAACTAACTCAAACTTTGTTGTTGAATTGAAACTGACTCTTAGCTGACCCTCAATTGCATTTCCAATGCTGTGAATCACACAGGAAATTGCCCACCTGTTTTTCATCAAGCCACTGGTACATTTTAACTTCCAGAGAGGTGCAGTCTTTGTATTAACAGCACACCTCCCTTAGATTATAACATAATCCTTTTAAAGTGAAAATTTTATAAACACAAGGGAATATCATATTTTATCAAAATTTATATTTATTAATTTGTTATTTATATATTGATAATCTTTACTCTTCTTTGCATTACTGTCAGCTTGCTTTATTGATTTTAAATATCCTTGCATGTTAAGTATATAGTCATGTCATTATGAAACACATGCATAGTTTCTATTTTCATATTTTTTTCTTTCATTTTCCATTATTTTTAACATTTTTGAAATTTTATGCATTGTTAACAATCTTTTGCTCAGTTGCTTTTGTACACACAGTATCTTTCCTCACTTAAACACATTAAAGATATTATGTGTCTGTTTAGATGTATCCTTAGGGTAGCTCTGGTGACTTAGTGCATAATGTGTCAGGCTACTACTCGAAAGATCTGTATTTCAAATCAACTAGCTGCCCCATCAAAAAAAATGGGCAGTCTCTTCCTATAAAGAGTCACAGTTGTGAAAGCCTGCTGGAAGGTAACTCTGAGTCAGAATCGGCTAGACAGCAGTGAGTAGACATGTCCTCATTCTCTGTTGCTGTTAGTTGCCATGATATTGTTTCCGACTCATGGTGGCTTCCTGTGTGCAGAGTGGAACTGCTCCATAGGGTTAAAGGTTCTTCAGGAAGGAGATCACCAGGCCTGTCTCCTGGGCTGTCTCTGGGTGTGTTCAAATGGCCAGCCTTTCAGGAGCCAAGGATTGTACCATGTGCACTTCCAAAGATGATTTAAAACCAAAACTCTCTGCTGTCAAGTCAACTCACACAGACCCTAAAGGGCAGAGTAAAACTGCCTCTTAAGAGCTTCCAGGGCTGTAAATATTTTCAGAAACAAGTCACTACATCTTTCTCCTGGAAGACAGCTGGTGGAGTTGAACTTGACCTTTTGGTTCATTCCCCAAGCACTCTGCTATACCATCAGGGCTCCTAGAAAACCCATAGGAGTCAGAGTCCCTTCTTACTTCATTACACTTTCTTTTTTTAAGCTTAACTCTTTGACCCATTTAGAATTTATTTTGGGGTATGGTGTGAGATGAGCCTCTAGCTTAAATTGTTACAAAATAGCCTACTTTTCTATTATATTTTCTTGACATTTAAATAAATCTTATTAGAGGCAATTGAATTAAAATAGCATTCAAAGGCCTAACTCCTTGCTGACTGTGAACTTTGCTTCTTCCTCCCAGGTGAACAGGAGCCAGCTGTAAGCAGCGATTCTGACATCTCGCTCATTATGGCAATGGAAGTTGGACTGTCGGATGTAGAACTTTCCACCGACCAAGACTGTGAAGAGGTGAAATCTTGAAATAGAGACTATAAACAGAATGGGATGGTAGGAGCCAGGAGAAGACGCGGAGAGTGCTCCAAGACTTGGACCAGGCACACACAGCTCCCGAACACCTTGGCAAATCCAGGGTACTCTGCTCAAGAACAGTAATGAGAAGCAATATCCAAAGTCGCATTAGTTGGGATGCAGTTTCTCCATCTTTCCAACAGTCCACGACCTTGGCAGCTTGGAAGCTGAAAGTTGATTTTCCCTCCAATGTCCTTGTAGACACAAACTTTCGAAGCTCCTAAAACAGTGATTGAAAGGACACCGTGAGGGTTTCTTAGTTTCAGTTCACTTATTTCCAGGTCATATTGTCCTTGTTTGTGGAATGTTGTTTGATTTCTTTAGCAGTTGTTTTGTTTTATTAAGACTTTTCTTTGTAGCTACTTTACTCCTTTGTGGCTGATTAATTTTGTTGTTTTCTCCACCCCAGCTTTTGCGTAGCATTCTTTTGGAAGCACCAGTTCTGCTATGATCAATTTGTATTCCACCTGTTAGATTGATGGCCTTGGCCTCTCAGCATGAAGTATGCATGGAAGTGCCTCAGCACCTAGAAAAGACCTAAAGCCAGCTTAGATCAGAATCTAAGTTCTTTTAAGTGGGTCTTGAAAATCCCAGCTTCCAGAGGTCCCACCACTAAGCCCTGAGTCTGCTGAGGCCACTGCTCACTATTTAAGCTCCACCACACTGGCATTCACTTGCCAAGCTCTGTTAAGAGTCTGCATGTCAAAAGGGGAGCTCTCAGGGGAGCTCCTTCAATTCTCCTGGGTCTTACAGTTTGGGACTGGAATTCTGAACTCAGAAGTCTCCTCCAGGCATTTGAATGGCATTGGTCATGGCTGCAGAGCTGGTAGCTAGGGCAGCAAGCCAAGTTTTAAAACCACCACTAAATGCCATTGACAAGTCAGTTCTGGCTTTTGGCAACCTTATGGGCATCAGAGTAGAACCACACCACAGCACTTTCAATGGCTGGGCTTTCAAGGTAGACCTCCAGAGCGTCCTTCCAGGTGCCTGTGAGTAGGCCAGGACCGCCAACCTTTTGATTAGCAGCCAGGTGCATTAACAGTTTTTACCAACCAGAGAATGCTTTAAAAACAGGCACCACATATTCTTAGCATCACAGGAAAAGGTCTGTTGTGTTAATACTGCTCCAGGCTGGAACAAGAAGCAACGAGAGTGTCATTTCCATGAGTGGGTTTTAAAAAGAGTCTATCATCTTTGAGCTCAGTGGCAAACACAATGGTGGCTGCAATAGCCAGCCTGGGTTTTACTCTAATTCTAACGTGTGTGTGTGTTAGTTACACTTCACCAGACCACAGAGGAAGATTTAGAGGAATCTTTAGCAGATTTCTTCCCAGAGTCTCCTAAGTGTGTCTGTACATCAAATGAGAAATAAGCTGTGATTTTTTTTTTAAATAGATCATCTGATCTAAAAAGTACATCCTAGGGATTAGCTAACTCAGGTTGATCCTGAGAGAGACAAAGTCAGAGGGACAGGAAAAGAGTTATCAAATGAATACAGAAACCTACAGACATTTTTAAACCCTTTCTGTTTGTATTCCTTCTTTTTTTTTTTTTTCTAACTATGACAGAGAAGTGCTATTTTTTACAGTGGCAGTTTTATAATACATTTAGACTATCCTGGCACGGAGATGCTTCTCCGTCAGCTTAGGACGTTAGGAGTGCATGCTCTGGACAGTCAGAAGGATCTTACCAGCAGCAGCAAGAAGTTGGCAGAGACCAGGCCACCATTTGGGTTCACAGGATGAAAGCAAACTCTTCTCACTGAGTCGTATTTACATGTTTGATGAGGTATTTTCCACCTCATTAAACTAATAGTCATTCAAAAACTGAGTTGGTTCAGCTGTAAAACTTGCTGCCTGCTGAAAGAAGGGGTACAGGCCATGGAGGACCACTGCTTACTCTTTTTCATCATTTATAAAAGTTTTCTCTTTGATGGCTTATGCAGGCAGCAAAGCAAGGAAATGATTACCTTTGCAAAGGTCACATCTCTCTAGGAGCCCAGTGCTTGCAATAATGAGATGCCTCTGTGTGGGAAGGGCGGAATGGAGAGCAGAAGAGAGCCCTGAACCCGCAATCAGAGGAGCCCTGAGTGGAGAGGAGGCTCCACATTGGCTAAGCCTCACTTTCTTCATTTAAAGTAAAGGAATTTGACATCATGACTTCCAAGGTTCCTTCTAACTTAACGACCTCTGATAAGCATGTTGTTGGGAAACTTTTTTTTTTTCTAATAGAAGGGCATTAACAGAATGCATAGCTTAAAGAGGCAGAAATTCTTGGCATGTAATACACAACCTTTGATATTTGACACATGTAGGATGTTGAAAAGGGAGCTCTGGTGTCCTAGTGGTAAGGAGCTGTGCTGTCAAGCCAAAGGTACATGGTTTTAATCCACTGGCTAGGTACAGGTAAAAGGTGGACATTCTCCTCCTGTGTGATTTATAGCCTCTAAAATCCTGGTGGAAGGTGAGCTATGAGTCCGTTCTGACTCCCTGGTACTCAACAACAAAATGATGAAAATGACTAAGTGATTAAAGTGTTAAGTCCAAGTAGGACTTGTTTTGCTTTGTCTTAAAACTATTAGTCAGGGAGCTTCCAATCTCTGGATGACAGATAACTTCAAGCCACTGGTTATTTTCATGGAGAGGGTCTATGGGAATTTCTTAATCTCAGTTTGGGGGAGGGGGTTTTGTTCCCTGTGGGTCAGCACTGCTTATCCTTCCATCTTCAATCAGCTTTGACCAAAACAAGTTTTAGTATTATTTTCAATCAAGTTAAACTAGCAATCAAGAAAAAAAAAAAAACCCAAGAAATTGTATTCCATACCCTGAAATAAAATGCCTCTGGGGTCGTATAGCCCTCTGATTAATGCCGTTTCTTCCTGCCAGTGGCCAGGAAATCAGGAATTGATCCCATGTGTGGGCCTTGACCACAGCAGTTCCCATAGCTTGTTGCATGAGGAACCAGAGAGGCCAATTTGAAGCCGCGGATTTGGCCGACAGGAGAGCTCTGCTGCGGCCTCCTGTGCACCCACCAAAGGTTTGTTTCTAGGGGACATTCATGTGATTTTGGAAGTTACAGAGAAGTTTAACCAGCAACAAAGGGTTCGAAAAAGAGGCATAGAGGCCTGCCCCATCACCTCCTTCACCACCTCCTCCAAAGAAGAGATTGTTACTTGGAGACTCAGTGGTCCAAAGGTGAGTGTCAGAGTCTGCTAACCCTTTAGAAGTTCATGAAGATCACATGTAGGTCTCCAGATGCACGTTTTTCTGTAGTAAAGGACAGACCAGCATTGTCCAGTAGAAAGATAATGCAAGTCACAAAAGAAATTCCAAGTTTTCTACATTACAAAAAAAAGTAAAAGGAATGAAAATAATTTTAGTGATACATCCTATTTAATCTGGCAGTTTCAACATGTAATTAATAGAAAAACTGTTGATTCATATTTTACATAGATTTTTATTCATGTTTATAAGTCCATTCTGGACTTTCAGCACATCTCAGTTTGGACTAGCCAGATTTCAAGCACTCAATAGCCATATATGGTGATGGCTACAAATTGGACAACATCAATCTAGAGTTTCTCCAGAGTCTTACAAAATTCCCTGACACTTTAAAAAAAAAAAAACACAACAAAAACAAAACAAACCAAAAAAACCACCCTTATTGCCTCCAGAAAGAACTAAATCGACTGAATACCATCATATTATCTAAGTTGCCTAATAAGACTCCAAGGTCCAATTGTTTTTCAATGAATAAAAGATTCAGCAGCCCTTTTGACACTTCTTAAGCATTGTAACCACAGCGCTGATGTCCATTACCATTTATTTTTATTCAACTGACCAGGTTTATTTAAAAAGAATCATACAAACCATACTGATTATGTTTATCAAAATTATATCATACACTTCAATGACAAACCTTCAAATCAATAATTAGCACTTGGTATTATAGAAAGTAGTCACTCAACTTTACCTCAACCCCGAGTTCGCCCCAATCGATAGGTCTTTTATGAGTCCCGCTGGCTCCTAGCGCCACAGCTAGATTAAAGATAGAGATTTCTAAGGAAAAAACAGGAAGTTACATATCACTGAGAATTTGTGTGACCTTACTGAGACTGACAGAATGAGACTTTGGGAATTGTGACCATCCAGCTTCTTCTGATGAATTGTGACTTTCATCAACCAGCAGTCCCCAGAAGCCAGCATTCCCAGTCAGTCTGTGTCTCTGAAGAAGCAAGGGAACGTTTTCATTCACACATCATAATTTAGGATTGCCTCTAGGAATTGCTACCTTCTGGGTAGCTTATCTCTTTGGAAAGAACTGAGCCCTGGTGATGAATAGAACATCTGAACGCTGATTTATTCTTTAGTGTTTAATCACTACTGAAATGTCAACTCTGGTCATCTAGGTAGGCAGAAGTAGAGACTGAAAAGAGAAAGTTAAAAGCAGGAAAAGAAACTTGCCTATTTTCTCATCCAATGGTAATCATCACTGCCAGGGAGGCAAATCTCTATCCAAAGAGTCTTATTTCTTTCAACATTTCCCACATTTTGGTGGAAACATCCCTGAATATGCTGGCCACAGTATCCAGTGGCCATTTCAATTACCGCCCTAACATCCCTGCACTCACGTGCTTTTCAAACCAAAAACTACTGCAATAACATAGGATTCTTTCTCACATTTAAATTTTGTTTTTTGCCTGTGACTCATAGCCACCCTACATACAACACATCTGAAGCCTGCCCTGTCCTGAGCCAGTCTCATTGACTCTAACACATTTACCCCAATTGCCCCAGTTACTGTATCAATTCATCTCATCTGGGTTCTTCCTCTCCTGTGCTGTCCCTCCACTCTTCTGAGCATGATGTCCTTCTCCAAGCATTGGTCCCTCTTAGCCATATAGTGAGATAGAGCTTCAAAATCCTAGCCTCCCATGAAAAATTTGGTTTCATCCTCTCCAAGTCAGACTTATTTGTTTTCTTAGTGGTCCATGGTATGTTCAAGACTCTTCTCCAGCACCATAACTCAAAGGCATCAATTCTTCTGTAATTCTTAGTCATTGTCCAGCTCTCTTATAGAGGATAAAAATGAAATGTTTGTTTCACATTGAATGTATCACCTTTACTGAAAATGACAAATTCTCATTAAAACTCTTTCATAAAACCTAAAACAAAAAAACCACCTGTATATAGAAGAGTCCTCAATCTTCTTTGGAGCCCAGGCTACTAAGATAATTTCTGATAGCATCTTTTACTAATATATTATTCCTATTTCTCTGCCTTTTTGGGGGTCAATCTGTTTTTCTACTTTTCTCTACTTCTGCCCTTCTTTAACTTGCCTATGGGCCTTATTTTTTGTGCACACACCGTGCCATGTGTACTTGGGCAAGCACACGCACATGCTTGCACATAGACATGTACACACACGCACACACATACGCTCGCACACGAAGACAGTCACGATTTCCTATAGTTCCTTTTATAATCCCTTCCTTTCCCCCCTCTATATTTCTCTTTTAAGAAGCTCAAGTAGCATTCAAAACAATAACAAAAATTGGGTAACTCTAAATCAGTGGAGATGTTATCATTACTATGTTTACTGTTGTTTTTTATTGTGTGGCAATAACTATATTTGCAATTTTTATGAAGAAAACCAGGTTACTATATATAAAGGAAAGTTCATTTTTCACACCCCTTCATATCATTTACTTTCTCTTAAACCGCTTACAGTGCTTGTCTATATTTTCTTGGCTCCCTTATCAGAAAAGCCCTCAAGGCAAAGAATAGCAAAATAACAATTCCTCACTGTTCTCTAGATTTATTCTGTTCCACATTCAACACTTCTGAGTTCATCATATGCCCCAAGACTAGGGTTTCTGGAATACCCAGTGTGCTGCACTGAATCCCATGTCCATTCATGTTCTTGACATTGAGCTGAGGGCCTTGCTTTTCATAAATTATCTAAGAGATAATTTCTTCCTTAAAGGTGTATGAGAGACACAAGGGGTCTGTCTTCTAAGGCAGGCGATAGCTTCTGTGCAGGACTCTGAGCACAAAAGATCCAATATGGATGCTGTTGCCTTACTGGAAATTATAATGTATGTTTGATGAGGGCAATTAAAAATGAGTGGAAATACAACCTTGCAGGAAATTAGAAAAGAGAATGGCAGGCTATCCAGTCTGGGAGCTGGTCTCAACATGATGGTAAGGTCTGTGATTAACAGAACATGGATTTATTTTTTTTCCTGAGTAAATGCTCATATCCAAGATTTAGAACTTTCTGAGGTTTTGTCCTTGCATTTTGAGGAGTTAAAACACTTAAGAATGGTGCATCAAAGAAGATTGGAGATTATCTGAAAAAAAATAAATTCATTCTGAGAAGCAGGTATTCATTTCTTATCATTGTTATGTGCCATCAAGTCACCTGTGATTCATAGCAACCCCATGTACAATAGCCTTAAACCCTGTTCTATCCTGTGCTAATCTCTCTGTCTCTGACATACCTATCCCCATTACCTCAGTCACTGAATCCATCTCATCGAGGGTCTTCCTTTCCTGTGCTGTCCCTCCACCCTCCTAAACATGACATCCTTCTCCAAGGACTGGTCCCTTCTTGCAACATGTCCAAATTATACCAAACAAAGCTTCAGAATCTTTGTCTCCAAGGAGCAGCCTGGTTTAACCCTCTCAAAGTCAAACCTGTTCGTTTTCTTAGCAGTCCATAGTACATTCAATACTCTTCTCCAACACCACAGCTCAAAGGCATCAATTCTCCTATCATCCCTAGTCATTGTCCAGCTCTCTGATGTATATAGCAAATGATTGCAAAGACCATACCTGTATCAGGTGCATCTTAGTCTTCAGAGTGACATCATTGCTCTTCAGTACTTTGGAGAGATCTCTAACAGCAGACTTTCCCTTCACAATACGTCTTTGAATTTCCTGGCTGCTGGTGCCAAAAGTGTTGAATGTAGAGCCAAGCAAATTAAAGCTGTGAACAATCTCAATCTCTTCACCATCTATCATGATGCTGCCTATTGGCCCAGTGGTGAGAATCTATTTCCTTGATATTGCGCCTCAGTCCATATTGAAGGCTGCAGTCCTTGACCTTCTGCAGCAATTATAGTAGTTATCATTACTTACCTCTTTTTTTATTTCCTAGCTTTCCCCCTCATCTCACACCCTCACACCCTTTGCAATGTTGCTATTGTTAGGCAAAGTCAAGTGTGATGATAATGATCCTATGAATAGATCTGAACCCTGTTCTATCCTGTGCCATCCTCATATCTCTGAAATATGTGAGCCCATTGCTGCAGTCACTGTGTCAGTCCTTCTTGTTGAGTGTCTTACTCTCTTTCACTGACTTTTCCAAGCATGATGTCTTTCTCCAAGAAATAGCTTCTTCTAGCAACATGCCCACAGTATATGCCTCCAGGGAGAATTTTGGCTGCATTTTCTCCAAGACCTAACTGTTTAATTTTTTTCAGTAGTTAGAGTCATTTTTAAAGGTACAATCATCATACCCCGCATGTTGATCCTTTTGAGGGAATTAAATTCCCAACAGAGAACTAATGACATGATTTCAGATCCTAGATCTGGCTTTGCAAAGCCTGCTTGTTTCACAAAAATACATCCAGAGGTCAGTCAGGCTCTCTTTACTGCCCTCAGAGGACGCCTGTCTTGAGGGCTTCATAAACAAGTGGCTTTTTCAGGAATAACAATTATCAAAGACCTTCTTTCTAATCTTTGTGCTACTACTGAAGTCTGCACCTACTACCAAGCCATTTTGCTCAATGGCCACTGTCAAATATTTGTTGATGATAATAAGGCAAAGTATGTCTCTCTTAAGAAGTCTGCAGTGTTGAAACACTGTGGGAAATGTAGCTGGCCCTGAGTCCCACAAAGCCATTGCTTGATGGAGTATCTGTGGCTGAGTCATTCTTTCTGAAGTGAAGAGCTTGGAGAAGCAGAGAAAATAATGGAGACCATGTGTGCTATTTAAACCAAAGACTGTCCGCCGCCTAAATGGACATAATGTTTCTTCCATTGACTAGTTTAATTGTCTCCAAATGTTTTCATTAGTGAAAGTGAAGATGAGTGGTAACTATGAAACATGAAAGTATTGGGGGGGGGTTGTTTTGTTTTTCCTCTTGCAGGCTGATGATAGACCTAAGGAAATCCAGAAGTCTAAAATGTGCAGTGTGGTCTGAGTGCCCTCTTTTAACTTCAATGTTTAGCCCCCTTTTCTCTCAAAAGTTTCAGACAAATCTAGGGCTTTATTGAACTCAGAATAGTGTGCCCTTTGAGAATGTAAAGATTTGAAAGAGCCAAAGAATTTCCACTTGTGAGAGTTAGTTATTTATGGTATGTTTTGAAGAAAATACTAAACCATCCTGTACTGATAGAGCCGCTGAAGGACTAGCACGTGGACCTTGCATCCTGAATGTGTGTTGCCCGAGAGAAAGGGTGCAGTTCAGTAGGTGTTATTGCAAGGAGCAGGGTGCCCTCTGCTGGAATCATCTCCATTATCGTCCTAATCCTCACACGTTTGCTTGACTTGGGTCAACAAATAGTTATTTGCAGTTCTTCCTACAGTTTCCTCAATGGAGAATTTGGGCTTAATAAAAAGAGGAAAGTGTATCGTGAGCCCTGGAAAGTTGAATGGTGACCCACAAAAGACTTTCTCAGCACCCTGGTCTGCAAAATGTTGAGCTATATTATTCGCTCTTGTTTTCTAAGAACACAGGTCTGGCCTGAATGTTTGTGCAACGTTATGAGGCAAGGATCTGATTCCTTTGTAAATTATCTCAATTTAGGTCTTGTGAAATTGCAAAGGGAGATCAATAAACAGACTTATTTCACATGAATGTAAATGGTGTGAAATACTGATGTGTTTTGTACCTGTACATAATATATTTACTTCCTGCCTTCACATTACTAATCAATTGTACCGTTTTATAATTAGAAAGAGATGTTAGGGTGGGGGAGGGTGGGAAGGGGCTATTATTTTTATAGTGGGATGTCCCTTATATTTAGAAAACTTGAAATAATTTTGTACTTGTGAAAAGTTACATTCCATCCATTTCCTGAAAAACAAAAGCTTTTGTTCTTTAAAATATTTATTATGAGCTGAGAGATGATGCCTGCGATCTTAGGGAACCTTCTGAGAAGTACACGTATGATACCCAATTTTGTAGACTGTAGACAATTACCAGCAATTGCTACTTTAAAATATGAAGGTGGGGAGGAAATTACCCATTTTAACCCTTTGTATACCACATTATCCCCCCCCCACACACACACACACAAATATCACCTGGTGCAAAGAATTGACATGGAACCATTAGCTGATGATTGGTATCACCTACAACTAGCAAATGGAAAAGCCTAAGAGTTTGTTTCACTCTTCCTAAACAACTCTTTTGCTTTTGTAGTAAATTGAATGGTGGTGTCTCAGGTGGAATTTTCGTGCATTTTCCCACAGGTCTATCTGGCCAGTCTGCAGATTAAACATTTGGCAGCTCTGTCGTTGTCATTATCTGTCACCTCCATAGCCAGATCATGAGTCTAATAATGAGCTTCTTTGTCTTATTTGCCATGTGGCTCAAAAAAAATAATGAAAGTTACTCCTGATGGCATTTGCATGGGTGGATTTTCATTTAAACTAGTTCATTTTCATTTATCAAAACCATACCTGTGGGTTATTTAGTCATTTTACCCATTTTCTGTACAAGGCCACTCAAATATTTAAATTTGTTAAAGTGGTATAGAGTTTGTTTTGTTTTATAGTCTAATGTGCAACTCTCAATCTCTTATTGTCCACCTCAGATACCTGCCCTACTTCTTCCAAAGCACTTTATGCCTCTTGAAATAATTTTTAAAAACAAAACCACCACAATCCTGTCTTTAAAGGGATCTGTCTTCTATTAGGAGACTTAGGCTTTTACTTTGCTTTATTGTATTCCCTGTGTGCTTAGAAAGCATAACCAGATTGTCACAGGCTGGGCTAGTAATTAAATAGTAAGTAAGGATGATAGGTGAAAGTATTCAAATGTACAACAAGGCTATTTTTGTTATATAGAAGATTATAATGTAAATACATGCAATTGTGTCATTGTGTACTGGTAACAAACAATATATTGCAACTATCAAAGTTTTAACACAAGGACTGTGAACTCCAAGAAATTCCATTGCAAAAGTTTGTTTGATTTTGTTTTTTAATAAAATGGACTCAGTTGCTGCTGTGCTGTGCTGTGCTGTGCTGCTGACCGTCTTTCTGCCTCAGCTACCTGGAGCTCCAAAGAGGAGCTGTGCACTTGAAAACATGGGTGTTTTTAGATCTGTCCTAAGTGTGTTTAAAAAAAATTCTAGGCGAGCTCTGGTGGCCTAGTGGCAGGAAACTGCATTGCAATCCCAGGGGTGTGCGATTCAAATCCATCAGATGCTCTGCTGAAGAAGGAGGAACAATCGCCTCCTGTACCAGTCAGATCCAATTTGACGGTACACACATAAAAAGAATAAATAAATTAATTAATTAATTAAAAAAATTCTAATATGTTGTTTCAGAGAGAGAAAGAAAGAAGTTATATGTCAGGCATGGGTGGTCTTCTTAGTTCTGTTCCTGTGCCTGGATTGATTAAAAGACGATGAGCAATTCAACTGAAAATAGCTGCTAAATTTAAGAGACCTTTATTTTACATGGGAACTGAGCTAATATAAAGTGTGCCATTTCAGGTAGTATATATAAATAGTGTTGCAACTTGGGTCTGTCAGGTGGGTCAGCAAGACCTTTTCATTACCTGTAATGGTATGTTTCTAAAGAATTTAGCAAGATAGCAAAACGCTCTTTTTATGGTGTGGAGCATTGCGGTAGCCTAGTTGGTAGGGAGTTGCACTATCAACCCAAAGGTAGACAGTTCAAATCCACTGGCTGTTCCTCAGGGGAAAATACTCTCCTTTCTTGTGTTTACAGCCACTGAATCGTGCTTGAGGGTCACCTATGTGGTCCATTTCTTGTCCTGTCATCTTAATTCATTGTACAGCTCTCAGATGCATAGCAGGTGATTGAAAAGACCATGGCCTGAATCAGGTGCAACTTAACTGTTATTGTTGTTGTTGTTGTTATGTGCCATCGAGTGACCCTATGCACAATAGCTCTGAAGCCTGCCTTGTCCTGAGCCAGTCTCACTGACTCTGACACACTTACCCCAATTGCTCTAGTCACAGTACCAATCCATCTCATCCTCATCTGGGGCCTTGCTCTCCTGTGCTGTCCCTCCACCCTTCTTAACTTTTGTCCTTCTCCAAGGATTGGTCCCTCCTGGCCATGTGTCCAAAGTATGTAAGAGACTTTCAAAATCCTAGCCTCCAAGGAGAAACCTAGTTTCACTTTCTCCAAGACAGACTCTTTAAGCTGATGTAGAGTTTAAGGCTGTTGTACATAGGGTCGCTATGAGTCGCAAGCGACTTGACGACACATAACAACAACAACAATTGCTCTTCAGTACTTTGCAAAGGTCCCTGACAGCACACTTTCCTAGTTTTGATTTCTTGACTGCTGTTATGAGGGTTGTTGATTGTAGAGCCAAGCAAGATTAAGTCATTTACAGCTTGAATCTTTTCTCCATCCATCATGATGTTGTCTGTTGGCCAAGATATGAAAATTTTTGTTTCCTTGACATTGTAATACAATACATGTTGAAGACTAAAGTCACAGAACAGCTTTTTTATCTACATATAGTTTTATATAAGCACAATTAAATGATCTGGAATTCCCATTATCCTCAATGTTGGCCATAGTTTGTTATGATCCACACAGGTGATTTTGCATAGTTAATAAAACACAAACAGGCATCCTTCTGGTATTCTCTGCTTTCTACCAAGATCCATCTGATAGCAGCAATGATATCCTGGTTGCCAGGGCCTCTTCCAAACCCAGTTTGAACTTCTGGTGGCTCTCTATCAATGCACTGTTCTGTTTTCAGATGATCTGGATGTCAGAAGAGACTCTTAAAATTGCACTAGTGCTTGAAGAAGCCAAAACAAATGGAAGATATGCCAAAGTAAAAGAGATGAACAGAAGATTCCAAATGCCAGCTCGAGAAGATAAAGCAAACTATCACAGTGGACCGTAGAAGAGTTGGAGTTGCATAATAAAAAGGGAAAAACTCAAAAAGAACTAAAAAATGTTTCACATCTCAAATTGCAATTCTGAGCAATGCTATAGGCAAAATGATGAATGACTCAGGAAGCATCAAAAGAAGATGGAGGGAGTACACAGAATCACTGTGCCAAAAAGATTTCATCTACAATGAAATATTTCAGGAAGAAGCTTATGATAAAGAGCCAATGGTAATGAAGAAAGAAGTTGTAGCTGCATTGAAAGCATTGGAAAGAAATGAGGCCACAGGAGTATATAGAATGCCAGTTGATATGCTGTCACTAACAGACATGACCCTGGATGTGCTCATAGTCTGTGCTAATAAATTCGAGTTGGCCAGCTGACTGGAAGAGATCTGTATTGATTCCTATTCTCAAGAAAGCAACCCAACAGAATGTGGTAACTCTGACAATATTATCACTATCATGTTAAAGCAAATACTAAAGATTATAAAAAATGGCTAGAACAGTAAGTGTATACTCAATGGGGTTTATAGTAACAATGATTGTACTATGTAATAAGATACTTTGTTTATGCTTCTATTATTTCAATTATTATCTTCCCAGAAACCTATTATCAGCAAGGAAGTTGACACCTGTTGAACTTGAAGTAGCAAGTTCTTACCCAAAACCTAGAACCCATTCTTCTCAACTAATAAGTACAGTCTTTCCAGTAGGCCACTAGCTCCCTGACTGGGGGGGGGTGGGGAAATGTCTTGTGAAGCACTTCCCAGGACATGTTAGAAATTCCAGCACAGAGACCTAAGGAAATCTAGTTTGGGACAAATCTTCACAAAAATGCATATGAGCTACTACAAGCTTTTGAGAAACTCTTCAGCAAGGTCATCTATTCAGTTTTATATAACTCAGCTTTTTCTAAATGTGACTGAAAAGAGAATCTTTTTTATTTTAATTGTGATTTTAATGAAAGTTTATAGAAAAGTTGGATTTTCATTTATTCATTGTTGCACATTTTTACCTCCTCTCCCTTCTTCCCTTCCCCTTCCCCCAGTTCACTTATTTTTTGGTTTTTTTTAATATTCATTCACTTTTGCACAATTGTCTCCCTCCCCTCACTCCCCCAGTCTTCTTTGACACATACCTCTTATTCTGAGCTGTTGTTGTACGTATAATTCCTAATCATATACTGAGAACCCGCTTCTCAAGGATCATAGTTTTCAACAATGCCATAAACTAGAACATGTGTGTGAGACATACAGATATCTGGACCAGAAAGAATGCTGCTGGATGATTTCCAACCACAGTCTCATGTGAGCCTCAGACTCTGACCTTCCATCGTCTCCTTTCCCAGTTTACTAGGTAAAGGTCAAGCCATGCAAGGTTTGCACTGCCAGCCTGGCACCTGCTTCACCTTGAGTGGAAATGTCCCAGGCAACAGGTCACTAGGCATGGCTCAGTCACATGTCCAGGCAGGAGGTCACACTTTTCCCAGAAATGTAAAGGCCCCTAAGGCCCTGGAAACTCCACTCAATGTGCTTTTTGCTTAGAGACATCACTCAACCTACTTGTCCTTGTGAGAATGGAAAATTTAAAACTCCCCAGAGCTCAGCAGTAAGTCAGCTATGCCAGAGTTGCCACTTGATTTCTACAACCCTGTTCACACTTATGTTTAGGACACTCCAAACTAAGCCACTGAAAACATCAAGTGGTGCAATCTGCTGAGCCTTGTCTACCAGCTGAAGGCTGTCGGGTGGAGACTGCCCAGAAGCGCCTGGGAAAACAGGTCTGGCGATCTGCTTTTGAAAGGTCACAGCCTGCGGAGCAGGTCTACTCTACACACAGGGGATCACCCTATCAGGATCAACCAGCCAGCAGCTCACAACAGCAAACCAAACTATTATCCTCTTCATAAGTGCACAAAAACAGCTAAGCTGTTCCGTGCTAAACTGCCTAGCAAACCATATGGGGGGGGGGGGTGGTGTTGTGTACCATCAAGTCAGAAGCCAACCCATAGCTTGACCCCCGGTGGGTTTTCAGAGGCAGTGAATCAAGTGAGAGGAGGTTCCCCATCCTTTTCTCACAGAGAAGCTGGTGGATTCGAGCTGCGTGCCTTCGGGATTCCAGCACAGCCTCTTGTCACTACTCCTCATTGCCCTCCGCCTCAGGTTACATAATGCTTTGGTCCTGACTGAAGTTGGGGAGGGAAATGTGAATTAGTTGTGCCCTGCAATATATCATTACTTTCCATGAAAGCAAGAATGCCAGCCAATAAAAAATCTAAATTGAGAACAGCTTGGTACTTAGGAGATTTTCTGAAATAATTACCCCATCATCCATAGTGTCCCAAGAAGAGGAATTACTTTCTCTCTTCCTTCATCCCTCTCGTGTGTATTGTAATTCTCCCTTCAGGTTCACTGTGACTGTTCTTGGCTATGAGGAGGAAAGACAACAGTGACATTCTCACTCTGTCATCAAAGGTCAAGGAGCTATCTACACACAGTGATTCAATCTCCTTGCATTGGTTCCAGCTGTTGGGCCAAAGCTGCATCCCCACATCTTAAGCCACAGGAACCTGCATCTCCTGGCACAGACTTACAAATGGAAATCCCCAACCCACTCACATCTTTGTGTTGTGAAAGAGATTTCCTGAACTCACTTATAGAGACCTCAAGTGTAATCATTACCACAGCCCCTAACTAATCACTCCCTTAGCATTCCTACCTTTTTGGTTCTTACAGAGCATCTACTATGTAGTCAAGGGGGAAGCCATTAGCAGGCAATTGTATTTGGTTGCTATGAGAGCTATATACACAACACAGCTGTCATTGATATTATGGATCTAATGGGAGGCAAGGGTCTCAAATCTCTCAGGGGAGGGGATAATGTGGAGCTTTGGGAATTACATCAATATATATAAATAAATGTGAGAGCTGAGATGTTAACTATAGAACGTAAGCAAACAATTGAGCTAGACCTATGAAAAAGATTACATCACACTGGGCCTAGGCCTGATTATTTATATATATAGAAATAATAAATATATAAATATATGCATACATTGCTCTACAGAGATAACTTGTGGTTGCTGTGATGCTAAACACTGTGATGCTGATGTGTCAAATGTGATAATGGTTACCCATGATGGACAGTATTTGGTGGAGCTTCCCAATTAAAACAAGCTTGGAAGCAGGAGTGGTATCCACTTCTGAAATGTCTTGCCTCCAGAAACTCTATGAACATGGAGAAATGACCAAAGTTATACAAGTGTTCAGGTCTTTCATTCATAGGGTCACTATGAGTCGTCTACAACTCAACAGCACTTAACAACAGCATATGTGTATATATTCATCAAAACTTCTAGTCACTCTAATAACACGGATCATATCTATGCCTGGATAGGGAATATGAAGCCAGGATCTAAATATATCACTTACAGACCTTCCTTTCAGCATGGGAAATTAAAAACTGTCCATTTGCTCTTGGTACTTTCTGTTCCCCTTTTCCTTAGTTCCTCTGGTTGAAGTGGAGAGGAGAATAAGGAAGGAAGAGCATACCAAAATGAACACCACAAACCCAAAACTCACTGCTGTCATTTGAAGTCCCACTTACAGTGGCCTTCTATGCTGTTTCTGAAGCAAAATAAATGCAACCAGAAGAGAATACTCTTCTTTCTCGTGCAATCCATGCTAAAACTTTGATTTCCTGAGTCCAATGTCAGTCAGTGCTTTTGGATGTTGTTGTTTTTGTTAGATGCTATCGAGTTGAGTACCACCCACAGAGACCATATGAACAACAGATCTGAACCCTATCCTACTCTGTGTCATCCTCACCCTTCCTGACACAGCAGAGCCCTTTGTAGAAGTTACTGCATTAATCCACCTGGTCAAGGGTCTTCCTCTCCTTCACTGACCCTCTACCTTTCCAAGCATCATGTCCCTCTCCAAGGAATTGTCCCTCCTTGCAACATGCTCAATTTATGTGAGGCCAATCTCATCATTTTTGCCTTCAAAGAGTACTCCAGCTGCACCCTCTCCAAGACATATCTGTTTGTTCAG
Source organism: Elephantulus edwardii (assembly GCF_000299155.1). Taxonomy (NCBI): domain Eukaryota; kingdom Metazoa; phylum Chordata; class Mammalia; order Macroscelidea; family Macroscelididae; genus Elephantulus; species Elephantulus edwardii. The sequence continues at coordinate 14,969,939 of NW_006399803.1, forward strand.
TGCTCTTCTCTAACACCACCTCAAAGGCATCAATTCTTCTTCTGTCATCATTATTTATCACCCAGCTCTCAGATGCATAGCAAGTGATCAGAAAGATCATGACCTTACTCAGACACACATTAGTCTTCAAACTGACATGATTATTTCTCAATAATTTGGAAATATCCATAACTGTGGACTTTCACAGTGTAATACATTTCCTGATTTTCTGACTACTAGCTGGTCTCAAGGTCTTAATTATAGATCCAAGTAAGATGAAGTTGTTGACAGTTTCAATCTTTTCTCCATCATGATGTTGCTTAAGTCCAATGGTAAGATTCTTTCTTTTCTTGATGTTGAGATGCAATCCATATTGATTTTGGACAGCCTACTTGAATCTCCAGAATGCTTAAATCTCAAAACTGGAAGCAAAAACTTGGATTTTATTATACAGATAGGAAGATAAAATAATACAGGGAACCCTCCTTGAGCAGAAATAGCTCAAAGCTGGCAATAGAAACAGATAGGAGCAATCGTGTGATGAGAATGAGGGATGGCGAGGCAATGTGAAGAAGGCTGTATCTGACCTCTATTAACTCCAGAAAATGGACTTTGCCCCATCAAGAGCAATCACAATTCACAACCAATTCCTATAAGGTCAGATATGTCCCAAGCTCCTGCATTTCTACTAGCTCCAATACCATGTATACTGCTCTACTTGGTTCAAAATCCCTTGCTATAGCTACACAGACCTCACAGATCCATACTCATGATTATGGGGGTTTTTTAGGGACGTGAACAGGTTACAGCTCAAATTTGCAACAGTTTAAAATTTTCAATCAGGATAGCTTCTTACATGTGCTTGCCAGCCCTTAAGCCTTCAGCTTTGTGGTTTTCTGCCAGTGTTACAAGCATTCTTAGTCCTGTCAATTATGGTGTGTACCTCTGACTCCCAGAAAATCAAAAGGGCCGAACTTGCTCAGCATTTCTTAAGCTCAAGGAACTGAAGAACAGATTCAAACCTAGAGTTGCTATAATCAAGGATGCTTTGGGCAGAATATTAAATGATCCCGGAAGTATTAAAAGAAGATGGAAGGAATATACTGAGTCATTATATAGAAAGGAATTGG